>NC_047530.1:102634355-102829355 GCF_012275295.1 Melopsittacus undulatus | reverse complement strand
ATATGTCTTTATTTTTATATGGGGCGGGGGCGGAGGTAGGCAGCTTGATGCAGGAAATACTACCAAAGGATGTGATGCTTTAGGAGCGCGCGTTTATCCTTGGTACTGGGGGAACTTTCTTCCAACTTCGCATTGCTTGGCTGGAGAACGGTGCTAGCACAGCAACCTCTCATGCATGCAATCTCTTTCAATAATGTAAACACCTCGATGCCTTTAGTACGTGAAGCTTTCAAACTGAAGGTCAATATTTGCAGTTTGGATTTTTATGGGTACCCATCAACATCGGTACACACCTCTCCCTATCAGGATGGTTAATAGGCTTGCTTTCTCTGCCTGCCTCTCTCTGCTTCCCCAGCACGACCACATCAGCACTAGTATCAAATTAACTCTCCGACTTTGAAACTTATTGATCTGCTATTAAGACACCAGTGAACCTGATGAAATGAGTGCTGTAGGTGCAGTCAAGACTTCAAAGTGTCACACAGCCACATAAAACAAGCGCCTTTGATCCTAACTCCGATCTGCTGAGGGTTTAAAGCCCAATTCTCCCTAAGCTGCCCTTCTCACTCGTCATGTCTGATGTCTCACCAACCAGCGACTTGATAATGTTAATAATGCAAATTTTAGCAAATGATTTTTACAATGGCAAAATTAATTATATGAATTTATGCTTCTTTCGGTGCCGATGTCTGATCTACAAAAAAAATATAGTCGCAGCTATTACACTTGCAACAGAAACTATGAGCACGTTCAGCTTTTAAAACTGTATTACTGCCTTTCCCCCTCAGCTTCACAGGGACTCATTTTGCTGCTAAA
The DNA here is from genome assembly GCF_012275295.1 of Melopsittacus undulatus. Lineage (NCBI taxonomy): Eukaryota > Metazoa > Chordata > Aves > Psittaciformes > Psittaculidae > Melopsittacus > Melopsittacus undulatus. The sequence goes on along the minus strand of NC_047530.1, from coordinate 102,828,539 downwards.
ACTGTAATTATTTATTATAAATTAACCTTAGATTGGGCTTAAGAGAGCTGAAAGAATTCTATGCAAAGTCCCCTATTGCTACATATGCATTATTAAATAAAAGCCACCTCCACGCTTTATATATCCTTTTTTTCACGTTCTTTGTCATTCATTCTCTCCCGATTTCTTTCCCATGATCATTCTCACAGTGTCGTTGCACAGATTATTTTTAATACACCTGCATCTCTGAAATTGCATCAACTAACAACAAGGTTTCCCTGGACTTATGAATGGTAAAAAGAAAGAGATTTAATGTTTAGGGATGAACATACAGCAACCTGCAAAACTAAGAACAACAATTCTATCTACAGCAATTCAAATGTACGTTTTAAGCAAATGCACTAGATGAGAATGTTTTCCTGTAACAGAAATTGATTGTTTCCTCATTATGATGTTTTTAATAACCATTCTTTTTGAATCTTCACCTGAATTTGTCAACAAGTATTCAACCGTTTTAATAAACTTTTATCTGCAAACATCCATAATCCTATTTTCAGCCGAGGGAGTTTCTCACTAAACCTGTTACAGAAGTTTCCCGACTGCATTTCTGACGGAAGAATCACACAAATGCTCAATTAGCTTACCCGTGCTATGTACGAACACACAGCTATCCTCCTCCTCCTCAATACTGCACTTAGGCTTTTTTCTCTTCTGTCTTTTGAGAAACAGAATTTACTAAGATATCTTATTTGGTGCATAATGCTTTAAAGTATCTCAAATCACCTGAAAAAAATCCACTATCTATTAAATTTTCAGGAGCAAAGATGCAGCCATTTGTGTTTATTTAAACTGAAAGATGTGGCTCAGTTCTGTGCTTCCGACTAAGCAAGACAGAAAATAAGAACTCTAAATTCATCTCTCCCTTTCTACTTCTTGAGACACAAACATGGGAGCATCTCGGGCTCCGCAAAGTTGAAAAGGAACGTTATCTTAATTGACTCCTCCGCATCAAACCATGTTTTGATAATTCAATCAGTGCATTTTCCCAATTTTACTTTAGTAAAATTTCGATGGTAATACCTTTTGTGGGTTTTTATATATATTTTTTTTTAATGTTGATACTCACTTAACCTACTTGCAATTCTAAAGAAGTCAACACTTGATTGTGACAATGTTCAAAAGAATTTCCTACGCCACAAGCACAGTAAAAACTTTCACCAATTAGTGCAGGAAAAAAGGAGGGAAAAGCCAGAGCGCTGGTGCTCAAAGAGCCAGGCCTTGCGGCAAAGCTGTCATGTCGAGTGGATTGATCAACAGGACCGCAATTTCTAATGGCATGTTGTCATGAAAAGTCAGCCACGGGGAGCCACCTGCTTTACTCCTCCTAGACAGCTAGGGAAAGGAAGGGGAGAAAAAAAAACCCACCTCGCTCTGTACCTACTTCTGCCAGTCCCTTTTGCTAACAATTTTGGTAAGGGTCTCCTGATTTTTATTCAGTGGGAATATGTCAAATCTCCAACCATATTATCCAGCCTCTAAGATAAGAGTCGTGCAGAAGACTGATGCTCTTTTTGGAGGGGGGTGGTAAGAGGGAAGGGAAAGAGAAAAGAGGATGAAAAAAATTATCTCTATCCCCCAAATACTTCTCAGATCAGAAAATACATCCGTCACATCTCTAAACCAACAAAGTTTGTCAACGGCTTACAACGCACATCTAAGACATTCTGCGAGTCAAGAACAACACAGCACAGACGCGTAGACCTTCTGTGCGCGGTTTTATTTCAGCACCACCTTCCTTCACCCTCACTGAATCATAAAAGCCTGCATTTGACATGCGGTAGTTGCTTTGTTTCAATTTAGTTTACCTCTAACTTCTAGGATCAGCTCGTTTATCTTAGGATCACGGCATTGTTCAGTCCTGGAACCCCGTCTTAGCTGGCATGGCCAACATTTCAGATTGAATTGCACAGGCAATTGTGCAAAACACTGCGCTGAAGACAAAGATAACAGCTTCCTTGTTTTGCTGCTGGAGCATTTGCTCGTGCTTGATGGAACATAATTAATACTTCAAGAACTTCCACCAACTTACCATTGAATAACAGTGCCAAACAGTCTGTATTAATCACCCTCCAGGAATGTGCTAGTGTCATTTTAACCCATGGCTCTGATTCCCATCACTCAAAAGACACAGAGATTTCCCTCTTTTAATACATACAAAGGCCAAATATATTACTTTTATTCTATGCCTCACAGAACGTCCTGCAATTGCTGAAGGAATTAAAGCCTAGTTACAACACACTTCAACACTGCGTTACAAGAGAAAATGGAAACAGTGGATTTGGCCAAATCTGTTTGGAAACCTCTTACAATTTTAAAGCTCTTCTTTAAACCTAAGTTTTTGTTGATTGGAACAGACATGTAGTTTTGCTTCCTCTGTACAGAAGATACCACGTTTCATACCTGTTTGCTTAAGAGGGTCCAAACCAAAACTGCAATGTGAACTAATTGCTAATTTAAGTGATTTTTGAGGGGAAAACAAACCAGAAAATTTGGGGAAAAAAAATTTCCAACAACCCTCATCTATGTACAAAAGAAAAGAAGTCAAATAAAAGTTAAAGAACTTTTAAGTTCATGAAACCAAACCCCACTTGGCATGCAAATCACGTACTGTAACCTTTTATCGGCGCAGCCTCTGGTCTCATCAGTCGATGAAATTCTCAGCCCGCGGCAACAGCTTAGCCGAGGGACGCAGACCAATGAGAAAATATTCATTGTGTTAGCATTTCAAATGGCGAGAAAGGAAGAAGAAGCGCTAACTGATCACTGCCCGTGGAATTAATTGGATATTCCAAGAATAATGTCTCTCACTGAAGATCCTTGGAGGCTGAACGCTAGTAGAGACCACATTTTGTGCGGTGCCTTCAAAAAGAGACCGCTTGGGGGTAGTGGACATATTAGGGTTTTAGCGCATTTCCCTAAAGGCCAGAAAATAATCAGATTCACTGAACCAAACTCGGCTAATCCATTCCATAATTATACACACAAATCCAATAAACTTTGTCACATTACTGGAAAATTAAACTATTACACTGAAGCCTTTCGCTACTTTGAAAAAGTTTGAATTCCTGTTTTATCCAAGAAAAAAAAAGGGGGGGGGAAGGGAAGGAAAAACCACCTTGGCAAAAGTCAGAAGTTTTGGAGGTTGTACATGCAGGCGTACATGCTCATATAGATGTACACACACTGGAGCCCAGAAGAAGAGTAATGCTTAGCTGCAGTCTTCTCTCATGCTTAACGCTCAGGTAGGTGTCCCACAGCTTCCTTCCTTTATATGGAAGGGATTTGCGTTTCAGCTTTATTGCACATAGCCCAAGCATATGCAGTGACCCTGTCCAATATTAGTATAGCTTTCCTTAAGACACATCTTAATCTAACCTTTCAAGACTCTTTTGCTTTCAAGCTCAAAACAGCATAAAAAATGAGCATTGTTGTGGAGCTCTCACAGATTGAACCAAGGCTCTGGCTTGGTCCAAAGCAGTAGCCCTTTGGATAAACAGCTGCTTGTGCAACTAAATAAGCTCCATAGACCAAAAGGTAACAGAGGAGGGGGGAAAAAAAAGGAAAGAAGAGGAGGAGGAGGAAAAAAAAAGGAAAAGGAGAAAACCTGAGATTAGGAACCTTCCCAAATGTTGCATCTTTTCTATCGACCGCTGGCCTAGCGTGAGGTGTCAATTTTGACTCCAAAGAGAGCACACGAATTCGCAGCGGTCCCATTATGCGGTCTCTGCGCTCATTGTAAATTCTGTCAACGAAGTCAATCTTATTAACTTCCGCACTGGTTCACACATGACATTTTCTTCAATTTTCTTGCTGACATCAAAAACATCAATTAGCAGCCCGAAAATAGGAAGGAACGAATGACAGAGCCTGATAACGTCAACTATTTGAAGCCAAGGGTAAATCTATTCTCCAGTTCTGAATGCGTTCATTACAATTGCATTTTCAAAGAAGACCTCCAAATAGCAAAGAAAATTAAATTTATCATCTAGAAATGCCTAGAAATTGTTTTTTTAATCCTATGTCTATCTCTCAATCCCAGAGTGTAATACAAAGTATCGCAATTCAGTTTTATGATAACATGCCACAACTTTAATAGAAAGTTTATAAAATATGCAGCCCTTGCCATATTTCCTATCAAATAACAACTACAAGGGGTGAGGAAAAATTTGTCCAACAGATTGTAGCATTGCCTTGTCTGCTCCATCAGACTCTCATAGGCTGGCATGGCACTTACACACACACACACATGCGCGCGCTCTCCTGATACACGCACACACATATCACCCCCCTCATCCCCCCCCCGCCCGCCCCTTCCATCCATGCTTGTGAAGAATTTATGAGCTATGCAATATCCAGGAACTTTAAAACCCCAGCAAGCACTACATTACAGGCGTGCGGGGGGAAGGCACACGCCGGAGCTGCCTCGCATTTGCATTCGCCCAACTCTTTTCATGTTTCAGAGAAAACAAACCCAACTCCCTGCCCGGGAAAGCAAAGGGAAAGTCCAACCAAAGACTTGACGCGAACTGTCAAGCGCCAAGCACATGCATTCAATCAGCTGCCAGAACTTCCGCTCGCTGAACTCTCGCCCTCTTTTCATTTTATTGACATTCTCAAAAATAAATACATAAAAATAACCTCCCGGTAACACAGAAACAAGACACCCGTGTCAACACAACGTGGGCCATTTGCTGTGCTCAGCAACAAGTTTCTGGAGGAAGGTAAGCGTGTTTAATGCGAGGCAACAAAAAAAAAACCCACAACCCTGTAAGGCAATAAACCTGTTCTTGTGGTCTTTAAAGGAGCCCCGGCTTGCTTTACTTATTTATTTATTTATTTACTTCGCCGCTGCGCCCGCTTTGTGAGCCATCGTTTCATGCTTGTATTACATCTCCTAGGGAGTGAATAAAAGCAAGTTTAGTGGCGACCAAAGACACTCACTCGGACTTAATGCAAACAGAAAGAGCAGCTACACCCTGATAAACAGATCACATTCCTTCAGCCCATTGATTTTTTGATCTTTTGACATTTTTTAGTTGCTTCCATTCCCTTCCTTGTCTTTTCCTCAATGTCACAAAAGACAAAATGTCTCAGCAATTGATGGCAGGGGTATCTATTAGCTGTCAGGCTGCCTCTTTTTTTTCTCCCAGCACCAGCTAGGAAAGTACAAAACAGAAAGCCAAGAACTGGCAAGGAAACAAACAGCAGGAATCATCTAATTTAATGGGATCATCATATCCCTGGATTTTGGCTTTTCCACATCTGATTTCTCTGGGAAGCAGCTGAAAGGTGAAAGGGGGAAGGAAAACCAGGTTATAATGAAGGGGTTTCTATAATTTGTGTTGCTAGGTGGAAACAAACTAGAGAAAACAGAGGGAAGGGAAAACTGGAGGAGAACTCCTGGGAGGTTTGGTGAGGTGCCTCTGTGTCTCTCGCAGTGTTTTCCTGCCCGCGCATGGGAACAAACCCGGTGCAGAACAAGCGTCTCAGCTCGGCCACACTTGGGGGGATGCTGGACATGAAATGGAGGCAGCTTGAAAAACATGTAAGATTATTTTACAGCACAAAAGAAAAACAAAGAAATTGAGACACACTCATGACTGAGTTGCTTGGGTTTTTTTCCCCTCTCCAAAATTTCATTTCAGGCGCATTACTGTTTGCTGCAACCCCTGCCAACGCTGACCAGAACGAAGGCAAGGCAAAGCAAAGCTTATGTTTTATCTCCTATAATTTATGGCAGATGACTGTAACCTGTGCGCACAAGAATTTCTGTTTAAGCAAACAATTATTTATCAGGCAGAAAGCATTTACAATTGTTTCAAACACAATTGAAACAGATTAAAACGTACAATAAATCAGTGTGCATTTAACAATATAAAAAAGACCTAGCCAAGCTACAGATCTTCAGAAGACAATTATGTAAAAATCCTCAGTGAATATTTGTGTTTGGGTTTGAATGCAAACCCTGCAAAAATCACCAAAACCCCCTCTTCTTTTGATTTTACAAGATTTCATCAAGCAAAGGGGTGGCACAAGAAAGATAAATTGTTTTACAAGAAAATACACCCTTCTCATTCTGGAAACAAACACTGCTACAGACTGCTTTAAGCACAGAAGGGAGTGTAAAACAGAATGGATTTATCCTGCAACAGCTTTTTTAATGTTGTTTTGCCTTTGGATTTTCTAGGAATGACTTTACAGTTAAGGCCCGATCCGGGAAATCAACTGCAAATGGGAGTTTTGCCTGAGCAGCGACTTCCGAGTCTCTGACTCCGTTCACACAAGTCTGCTGGACCATGGACAGGGAACACACTTTTACCTTGTTTCTAAAATTCATACTTCTAACAAGAATTGTCTCTTTTTTTACCAATGACACTGCTGTTTATTTTGACATTGAAATTGCATCCACTTGGAGGAACAGAGCTAAGGACATTTGACTAAAAAGAAAGAAAAGGGTAACATCTGTTAAGTGTAAAAGATTTCCTCCACAATATCAAGGAATGCTAAATTATTTCTCCTAAAGCCTGCAATTCTGCACTGCATGCCAGGAATGAGCTTCTCTTCTCTGCCCCATTTAAATAAGCTCAAGTTTAACTCAAAGAAGCAAACAGATGCAGACTTTCAAATATTTTTATCAGATTAAAATATAAGGAGGAGAAGAAATCTGGAGAGCAGCTAGTTCAGCTTCTGCAACAGCACACCTTAAGTTTGGTGTCTGGAAGGGAAGTTTATCGGTGTTCAGGTAAACCCCTGGGTTTGAAAAGATGCAGGAGCTTTTACAAAACACCCCTTCCATTTTATTTTCCCTTGTCATTTCAGTCCGGAAAACCCGGCAATCATCCAGCTATTCATGCATTGATATTATCAGAGGTTTATAAAACACCCCCATGCCTGATGAATTAAAACATGTGACTGGCCAACAGCAGCAGCCAAACTGACCACAGGTTAGCGATGGGGATGAACTATGGTTATGTTTTCTTAAACCCCACGCTGTCCTTGGAACGGAGGCTGCATACGGCTCCATTAGATACAGCTACGGTGCTCTTGATCTATTATTTACAAAGAAAAACCCTTCACTACTTAAGTGGCCCCTTCTACTTCAGCCTTCAATTTCAGCCGCATCAAACAACTTGGAGGGGGGGGCCGAATGGGAGAGGAGGGGGGGAAAACTTGAGTTCATAATGTAATTTCTATGCAAAAGAAAATTATACTGGAGTAAGAAAATTCAGCAAGCCTGGAATAAGGCTTTGCATCCAAACTGCAGATCTATCCACTTCATCCAAAAATGCTTAAATTATAATAGTCTTAATAATTAATAAAACTATGTGGGGTTTTAACGTGAAATTTATACACAGATACACAAATCAATTTATCTCCTCTTTAAAAAGTAAGATGAAAGACTGAATGAGAATTGCAGGACTTCCCATTGTAAGAATCACCATTTTTCATTAATATATAATTTTGCATTAAATTCTGTAATTATCAGGACTATTCTTTAAGTCAGACTGCATTCAATCTAATTAGAAAGCTTAGATCTCACCTTTGTACTGAACTTTCAACTCTCTGATGCCAATTAGAAACTATTTTAAATGAATTTCCCAATTAAACTGACTCCTGTGATCAATTCTGACATAAGATAAAACCCAGAATTTTCAGGGAGGGAAAAAAATAGGGGGGAAAAAAAAAGAAGGAGGAAAAAATAAGAGACATAGATGTACAGCCTATGTGTATTTCTGAATATATCCTGAATGGGTTTTGCATCCTTATTATGAAGAATATATCATCTCCTATGCTTAGAGCATCCTCTCAGAAACAGCTCCTATCAAAAGTGTTTAAACTGCAATTAGTATTGTTTCATTATTCAGCACGTTTCCATTTGCAATAAATATCTTGCTTTATTACGCTCTATATTTGGCTCTCATGTTATAAACTATCACATTAGATGAATTATAAATGTAAGCTATTAACAGTTTAGATTCTTTTAAGTTGTTATCAATTTCAGGCTTTTGACAGCTTAAAGGAAATTCAGTAAACATACCTCCTCTCCTCTAGAAAACGGCTTCTATAAAGCCAACAGCCATCTCACAATTAATAAATGGCTGTATTCTCCTTTTGTGGAGAACAAAATTAACTGAAGTTTCCCATATAAAAGACCATATAATTAACATTAGTAAAACGTGTTAAGTTACACTTAAGATATTCCGACAGCCTAATTATATCAATGAGTCATCTAACTCCTGTTTGTACCAATTCAATTTATCTTCATTTCAATCAATGCAGCTTGACGGATAGGTATCATTAGAAGTGACAAAAGCATCACGCTGCAGAAAAATGCAGGACAAGGCGATATCCTAGATAAGGCAGCCTGAGACGACCTAACGCTGCATAGCTGGAAATGACTCCTTGTATACACATCATTGCCTTCACTAAGGGTGTCTACAAGTTATCATTACACACATTCATTGTTAAAGACTAACCAGGTCAGTGTTTCTGATCAGGTTGCAAATTAGACCAATTGAAGTGTTCTTAACCTACAGACTGGTGTCAGTAAGGACCTAACGGTGCTGAAGCTACATAGTAATGCGTGCCGAGTACACCACCATTACTGCATTTTTCATGCTAAACACAAACAGATTTAAGCAAAATGTTTGGGGAGGGGGGTGTATAGAGAATACAAATTACACAGAAAACATAATGCTGTTGTTTTAGTGCAATTTTGATGAAAACAATTGTTCCATGGCGAACGTATTAAGCAAAAGTGCAGACTTGGGCAACGAGAGCATTAGAGTGCAGATAAACATGTCATTATACAGCCAAGAAACCAACATACATTTCTATTTCAAATTATAATCCTGCCAGCTTTCCATATAATGGTTAAATAATAGTTTTCAGAAATACAAATGATGGCTAAATGAGGGGTTTCAAGTCTGATCCAGCACCCGCATTATACTTGGCTGAAAAAGCTGATGCTGTGAAGGGAGGGGGAAAGAGTAAAATGGTTTCACTTTTCACACTTATTATTTTTAACTCCATTTTATTTTCCTGCACAGATTCTGGAGGCAAGTATTGCATCCTGACTGCTCTCATCACTTGGGCACAGCACGTAAGTCAAACCAAATCCATGAAGCGTTAATGTATAGAAAATACCTGTGTGACCAATTCAGACGTTGCCATTTTGCAAAGCTAGGCTTTTGCTTTTCTTGTAATAAAACAGCACACAAGGCATTCATTACATGTACTTAAGTTACTGGTACTTCCATGCTTGCCTGCTAAATGTTGCAAAAAATAGGCATTGCTGTTGATGAACTATTAAAAGACTGTTATTTGGAGAACTTCCTCATGAGCTGGCTTTAAACAGATATAACAATTAATAGATGTAGGATTGAAAGTTGGAAGGGATGCAGACAAAATTATTAAGGCCACACAAGAAAGCATATGCAGGATTCTGCAATATAGTAAGTCACTAAAGAAGTCTGGTATATGAATTTAGGGTTTGGTGTTTTGTTGGTTGCTTGGTTGGTTCTTTTAATATAACCGCCATCAGCAAACAACAGAGATGTCCACGTCAATGTCAATCATATACTTTCTAATCACTGCACAGAATTAGGGACTACATACAAAGAGCATGTCCATTAATCAATATGCAAAGAATACATTGTCTCAAGAATATCTATTTATGGTTATAACTTAAGACGATTACACGGCATGAATTTCTGAGCTGGAAAACTCTTTATCATTTAACATATGGGAATCAAACCCCAATTTAGAGCCATGTGCAGTGATCTCCTTAATAGCTACTTCTGAAATGGAATTAAGTTGAAATAAGCGACAAGATGGAGAGGACATGGGACGTTGCATGATAAGAAGTAACCAACTGGAGCATTTCAGGTCAGCTGAGAAACAAAATGGTATAAAACATCTGACCTTGGTCATTACACCTGATAAATGCCAGGAAATAATAACCTTGTACATGCATTCAAAGCTGTCCAGGGGTTGCTGTAACACCTTGTATTGGTCTCTCTCAGGTGGACAAGGACTATGCGCAACAGCCCAGCACAACCTACAGGACGAGCCTCTCAGGTGGGGTCCAAACTAAAGCTGGTGAGTTTGGACCATGCTGAAGCAAATTGTATCAAAAAACAAAGGAAGAGCTTCTAGAATTCACTCACACACCCTAAAACCCCAAACCATCCCCATTTTGTGATTACCAGTGAGTCCTGTCCATTTTTCCCTCTATAGTGCTCTTTCTCTCTCTGTACAAGTACACACGCAGTAGGTCTAAAAAGAATGGAACAGCCACAACTCCAAGGAAAACACAGAGCAGCAGTAGAAGGAAATTAGAAAGTGCCTTGTTAATTAAAAAAAATAATTAAGTAAAAGCTTTTCAGAGAACCTGACTCAAATTCTGAATGAGCTGCTTCACAGTTTAGCAAGTCCAAGCCAAATGACGGTTACAAGCTGAAAACAAGTGCTATTACAGACTACTATCTAGACATGGGCCAAACTAAACAGGGCTTTGAAGATCTCCAGACAATGTTCTGAATGTGAACCTGATCCAAATTCCACCACTTGTTCTCATCTCAAGTTCATCTCGAAACCAGGAAAACCTGGATGCTTTAACATGCACTCTGAATTTGTTTTATTCTGAATACAACCAGCATAAATATACACAAGCCAAAAGAAACCAGTGAGCCAGGATCTTGAAAAGTAACCTGAAAAGTCAAATAAAAGACTGGAGTGGAGTTTTTTAAAGCAGTTTTCCAGAGGAGTAGTACACATACAACACACATGCTGCATGTCTATACACTGCATATGCAGTCAACTGCATATCTGCACATGCAACAACAAACTTCAGCGGTTCTTTCCTAGCATAGCTTAAAGTTATTTCAGCCTTGTTTTTCATGTGTTTACAACCTGGGCTCTTAACTTTTTCTCTGGGGTGAAATACAGCTGCACAACATCTGTTTCCAGGAATATTAAATTATTATTAAAAATATTTTAAACAAATTAAAATTAATGTGTTTGGGACTTTCCAGAAAAACTGGCACTCTCTGTGGTGAGACGGGGCTCCCAAGTGTTAGGAAAACCGGCATAACCTGGAAAACAACCCTTTTTCTATGGAAAACAGAAGTGTCAGTGTCTCTTGCATCACCCCTCTGTGCTGAGCTGGATGGACTGTCTATTCATAGAAAGACACAGTTCTTGACATTTCTGCTGATGCTGTGCCTACAGATAGTAAGCGTGGAGGCAGTCTAGAGCTAGAAGCTGTCCAACAGCAAAGGATCTGAGTGGCAATTCCACCTTGAGAGGATGCCATGGACAAAGGTTCTTCCTTCCTCCTTAACCTATCCTCCCAGTCTGTGAGAATCTTCCCATCTCAAAGAAACCCATCTTCACAACACTTCTGCTAGGCAAGGAAGACCACCATCCCCAACTTACAGAAAGGACACAAGGTATGAAAAAGACCATGTTATTTGCCTCATTTAGCCAGCACTGGGGCATGATCCTGAATCCACATCTGGAGCCAACATATTACAAGCCTGTCGGTTAAAGTAATTATGTGTCTGACCTCAAACAAATAATAGGAACTCGCTGTTTAAAAATTAAATCTTCCTCCTGCTCTCTATCTCAGAAATAACAAGGTATAACGAGACCAAGCGGTGGCCAGGCAGAATGCAGTTATTTCTGTAGATAAGATAAAGCTTTGATCCTCAACTGATGTGTAATACTTAAACATGGTCAAAAACCCAGCCGCTATCCCGGAACAACCTAATATCCTCTTTCTTCCCATTTCCTCCCTCCCCCAAAAGTCCAATTGTTCTGAGGGGATGGAGATTAATGATATTCATACTTGAATAATAGCTACAGGGAAAAAGCAAGTGAATATATTACAGGACCCAAATTACAGTAGTAAAAAAATACATTGTGCTGTGATGTAGAGATATAAATGAATTAATCCTGACATCTGTTTCTTTTGCAGAGGAATTAGACGTAGGTTGAAGCTGACCTTGCAAGAAGCATGCAAGATGAACAGCTAAGAAGGTTTAGTGGTGCCCACTGCTCTCCTGCATTAGGGATATAGCACTCTTGGACCTCCTAAATCACACAACACAGCCTTGCACAGGGTGTAGACCGAAGGTCACCCCACTTTGTGCACTGAAACAGCAGCTAATCTCATGAATAGTTACTGTGCAGTCAGTGCATTCAGTGCAGCATAGATCATTCAAAGGTACCTGGAGAACCAGCTCAGCTATGTAGCAGTAGCCCAGTAGATTTCCACTCAGTTGATTTTTCTCTTAAATTCTGATACAGTTTCTTCCTGAGCTTAGAAGGACATTTTATCTGCAACTGCAACAACATGCAAGAGATTACCATCACAAAAGCTACCTTCATCTGGTCAGATGACTTCTTTCAAGACTCATCGTGATGCTTCCTGGCATTAAGACATTTGTCAAAGCACTGTTGTGGCACATCTCCAGGCTTAACAACCAAATCCTCGTGTACAAGTTTGGCCAAATGATTTAAAGGTAAACAAAGGCAGCAATCTTAGCAGGTTACAATGCTCTTGCCATATCCTTCGCTTCAGACTCACGTTTTCTGCAAGATGTGAACTAGTGTCAGCAAGCTAGAACTGATGCAGTTATGGGACTGCATGCCAAGATTAATACATGTATTAAGGAATGTTGTGCCTCCGTAGCATTTCACTAATATTTTTAAAGAAAATACATTAGCATGGAAGGAAATGTGGTTCCTGCATAAACAGAAGAGCTATTTCTCAGAAAGGTTTTAGAATCAGACACACAACGCACGCTTGGAAAATAAACTCACACTCAATAGGCTTTTCTTAGTGAGCCCCAATGTCTTACAAGGGCAAATAAATCCTGGTTTTAATGAACTCTCTGAATGGGTTTTTACATAATATATTTTTTTAAGTGAACAAACCTGTTTTAACGTGATAGCTTCCGTGGGGCTCAAGAGACATTCTAGTCTATTGTGTTGGTGGATTAATTCTATTCACTGAGAACAAGTATACCAACATGTCCTATTATGCCCAACAACTGTGAGAGATCTGCACGAATTAATGGTGTGCTTACACATGTGTGCTGAATCATCAAATGCCCTTTAAAGCAAGGAGAACCCATATCCCTGCTAACTTCCAGCCTTCGCTGTGCAAGTTACTAAGGCCTTGCTCTTGTAAAATATGAGTCAACTTTGCTAAGACTCGTTACACAAAGGATGCTCAAAGCCTGTGGCCTCTGCTGGAGTCAACAACCATGGCTTAGAACAATACCAGACTCTGCTGCCTGTCCTGCAACCTCCACCAGATATACGTAACCCTCAAACACAATCTACTGGGACATACCCTACTGAACTGCCATACCCTCCTGAACTGTAGCAGCTCCAGAACATGGATGCAGCCCCTTCTCCATGGAGTGGTACAGCGGCCCTCCAACAGACTGATGGGGTGAAGAGCAGCACAGTAATGTTTCAGAATCCAAGTTAGATGCACCAGATGATCTACACTGCAACCCGGCACTTGCCCAACAGCTCTACTTCTGGTTAAAGCACATTTTTTGGTTTGCAAATATGGGAAGTGGGAATTCTTTGGGTGAAAGCTGGCCCCAACAAAGGATGAGAAGCTTTGCAACCCGTTTTCCCTGAGGGCAGCATTTTGTCTGTTTCTTTTAAGACAACAACAGGCAGGACATGAAGTAAAGAACTCCTCTTTGCATGTACTAGAAGCAGGTATTCAAATACTGGAGGCTATCAAAAAGAGAGAAGAGCTTCACTTTCTTCTACCTTCCCAAACAGACTGCATTTAGAAACAATTAGAACCCCTGAAAAAATAATCAATCACAGAATCACAGCATTTAAGGGGAACAGCTCGTGCCACACACAACAGAGTTGTCCCAGCCCAAGATTTGCTACTCATGGATGTCAGTAATTCCTGATGTTGCTCTAATTAGCTGTGGGCTTCACCTTCTGCTTCTTTGGTATGAGTAAAAGGGAATTTTTTTATATCTATATATATATATATTTAGGGACAGGGATTTAAGATGAAGCTGTCAATTTCAATCAGTCTTAGGCTTGTACCCTGTAACATGGTCCTCAATGCAAAGTCTTGTGTCTATTTACGTAACAGACCCCTAATGCTACAGGGCCCCGCACAAGTCTCAAATATCCACAAAGAAAATACTCATGAATGACTCTTCCTACAGCTGATCTGGTAGAAATCCTTCCACCTGCAAAGACACGCTTTTGTGCACTGTCTCACTCCAAGATGGGCTGTGTGAAACCACAAAAATGCAGCTCCAACAGCACAAGCTCCATCTGCGCTATGGAGACTATTAAGGCTAATCCAGCATTCCTAGACTGTGGTGTGAGACGTTCCCAGTATAGACCTGCTCCAGCAGCGCTCTGCCAGTGAGCTAAGTACTCTAAAACCATCATTCATCTCATATTTCCCCAGGCAGCCTCGGCAGGTCAGCCGATCCCGGCTGCTCACCCCTGCACCCTGCCCTTGCCTGCACAGCTGATGGCCAGTGTGTATGGTGAACCAGACAGTGAGACTGACCCCAGCCAGAGCCATCGGTCTGTCTGGTTTGAGGATGGGTTATTTTTAACCCAGAGCCCCTCCCTGATTTGGTCTCACAATCACGGCAGTACAGATGAGAGCATGGTTTAACATCCACTTGAGTGGGTCCAGCCACGGTCTGTGGGTCTCCACCATTTCCACCGCAGCTCATCTGATCACACAGTGAAGCTGTTTGGGAGACTAAATTCATACACTAGAACAACAAGATAAAGAAGAAAATAGGAGCCCTCCTCTGCCAAGTTATCAGCCACTACAGCTTTCTCATTTAGCTGACAGGAGTCAGAAACACCAGCATTGGGGTGAGGAGAAACGTGGAAGAGCCACAGCAAGGCCATTCCCTTCAGTCTGATGCTGTGTCAATCACAGTGCAAAACCATATCCCAAAGACAGTGTGCATGCCGGAGTGACTGCTGAAGCTGGCACGGACGCTGAAAGAAAAGCTTGTCAAACTATACCCTTGGAGCACACACAATTTAAACTGGTGAAAGCAAGCTTCTGCCAGCATGGCTTCACAACGCTCTGCCCTCCAGTGAGCAAAATCAACCATATCATCAAAAGCGCAGTTTTCCTGGCATAATTGCATCTGTGGAATCACACGGGAATTTGCCTGAACACCTACAGCAGTGTAGAAAATAAATAAATAAACCCCACACTTCATCGTATCCTTGACCAATGCAGCTGTGCTGGCAAAACCCTTTATAGCAGAACTGACCTGTATTTCTATCACACCTCATAGCAGCAAGATTCTTTTTCACCACTACCTCTGCTGCTTAGTTTAAGCTCTGCAGTTCATGCAATAGAAACTGATTTATTTTCACTTCTGCTTACACTCAATCCCCATTTTTGTGTTTACAGACCTGAAGGATTTCAAACACTTTGGTGAGGGGGAGGAGGTGTTTAAAACCAACTGCCTTCCTCTTGAATGGCCTCTGTAGATACAATTTTTCACTAAAAGAAGAGGGAATCCTGGCTATGAGAAACTTTTTATCACTACTGCTAGTAACAGCAACTTGCTTTACCAAGCACGTAGTAAGGTTTCCACAACCATTATATAGTTAGATAGCTGCTGGCTAGCAAAGGTGTAATTTCCACTATACTCAAGTAACCCTAACTTAGACCTCACAATTAGCATCCCTGTCTTCCAGTCAATGCTGATTAGCAGACCCTTGTTAGGATGATAAAAACAGGTATAAAACTAGAAGGTGTCTCATCAGATGCATTGGGGAAAGTCACTCTGGGAGAGACAAGTCACGGCTGGAAGGCTGCAAGGTGAGTAAGGAGCAGAGGTAACTATGTGGGGATGATGCCCACCACAAGAACAAGCATGGGAGGCAACAATCTGGACTACAGACACATGTGTTTTGTCACCTGGAATGACATGCTCACCATGTGAAAGGGACTATGCCATGCCCTACGCTAAAGTTCACATTAATCACTCCCACAGGCTTCAAGCTTCTTCATTTACTTTATAGATGCAGCTCATCCTGGGGTTGCTGAACTTCTCCTTCACCCTGGAAAACAACGGCATCAGTATGCCTATTATGACAGCCGCAGCATCCACAACCTCCTGAACTGCTGACCCAACCCTGGCTGCCCACATGAGGTGCGTGGAGAACTCTCTTCCCACTCCATACCTGGCAAATCCAGAGTTAAGGGCAAGACTGCTTGATGTGTGCCTTTTTTCTTTCCTTTTTGTCCCTGTTGTTTTGTTGTGGGGTTGGCTGATTTCCTGCCTTTTCTGTTTGGTTTTGTCTGGTTTGGGTTTTTTATCACTTCACTACTGGAGGGGAGCTTGAATTCAGAGTGGTGGGTACCCCTACAATGCACAGGTTCCACTTACCAGTAAGGGGAGAAAAAGAGAAACAAGGATTCTGCTAGGCTTCTTGAAAGCATCTGTATTTTTACCAACCAGCTCAAATATTAATGAATTATACACCCTGTAGGGCAGAGAATAGCAGCTCTAACTCATGACCAGCAATTCACACTGGGTTGATTTAAGAGGTTGTCACTCTGCCCCTCTGCGGAGGACCAATACCCCCACTGAGATGGCAGAAGAAGACATGTTCCCATATATCAGCCACCGCAGTCCATGGTCTGACACACTGACGGTGGTTTAAGGTCACGCACTGGAGTTAGCGCCCATCATGTTCCACAGCTTCTCCCACACTGATGGTGGGCCAGGGCAGACAGCTCCAGTGCCAGCTCGTAGGTCAGGACCCTGAAACTCATGGCTTGTACTCCCTGCAGTGTCTGCAAATTACAAGACCATCTATCCTTCCTGGCTGGGAACTGCCAGCAGTTTGTTCTCTAAGTTAGCTCAGTAGCTTTTTAACCACATTGCTTAAGTGCTCCCCACAAAACCATCCCACAAATCTGCAGCAACTACGTCAACTACAGTCAGGAGACTGCAGCTCACATCTTCAACAGGCAAATCCTCAGGGCCTTGTTATTTGTCCAAGAGGAACAACAAACCGTGGTGGCTTAGAAATACTGGAATAACATCTTATGACCCCAGACAGCTATTTTCAAGACTAATTTGCCACCTCTGCATCTCAGATACAAGGCCATTTGTTGGAATGAGGGACCAGGGCAGTGCCCAGTTAGTCCCATGTAAGCTGAGTTGACATCTACCCAACATGTTGGACAAGGCCACTGCAAAGCAGTAGGATGGGCTTCGAGGTCCCAGCCACGTCAACTGCCCCGCATGCCTCTCTCCTGGTTTCCTCCCAGTCTACGGCTGCTCTAATACAAACCAGACATGATTTCCACCCACGGTGACATTGTGTCTGCTCCATGAAGAACTAACACAGCAGTTCCCAAGGACTGAAATACCACTGCTTTAATCAAGAAAATGAGCTCAGCCAGCTCTGCCTCCTCCATACCTCCTCCCTCATGTGACATTATTTGCACATTGCTATGAATGAGGATAAGCCACATGAACAGTTTACCACCTTCCCATGGCCCTGTTTGGAAAGATGAATGCTTTCCCAACACAAGGAGCTAATCCAGAAGCTGATATACCACGCCAACCTGGAAGTGAAGGATGTCCACAGTCAACCCTTATGGCCAGACAGTGAGCTCCTAAGGGACAGCACTCATGGAGAGCACCCATCCAGCCCAGGCTCTGCCAATAGCTGTTTCTCTTCCTGCTTTGCACCTCTTGTGGTCACAGAGGCAAAGCCAGTCTGCAGTCTTGTGGTCTCTTGGCACCTTCCAAGTGGCTGGGCACTACCAGTAAGGGAGTTTTCATTCAATGCACCATTACAGAAGCCCCAGCAGCCCAGAAGAGCTGCACGTACAACACCGTTACTCATCCCAGATGGATGGGTGTGGGAGAACTGACAAAGCTGAAGCAGAAAAATAGGAAGTCTGGATAAAAAAATAAGTATTCCAGGCTGCCACAGCTTGCTTTTAAGAGTGTAAATACATGCTAAAGCATCACTGGATTTGCCAAAAGTGCTGCAAAAAATACCTCAAGGATCCTGGTCTAAAAAATTACAGTGACAGAGACAGAGCTGTGCTCTCAGCACATCCACCAGGAGCTGGTAATAAAAGCAGAAGGATTCACAAGATCCCATCCAATTTCATCACCCACCCATTCCAGCTGTCTGTGGGACTGCACTACTTTACTATTAGACTGCACTGTGGTGGTGTTTTGCCATACCTGACAGCTAGCAAGAGTGCTGGCTGGAGGAGCCTGCTGCCATCACAGCCACAGCATCCTTTTGCTACACAGATGTGCACCAGGATGTGGCAGCATGGTCCAGCACAGATGACTCTCCCCTCCCTGGCTTCTCTTTCCACTTGTGCCCATAGGTCCTGGCACACAGGGAGAAGGCTGTCACAAGTGTAATGTTGCCTTTGGTTTTGGGACTAGTTCATAGGAATCTCACAGGTCCTTGCAGCTCTCAGCAAAGGGGCATCTTTTCAGTCACAGCCTTATAAAGCAAACTTACACACCAGAAAATTAAATAAATAAAAACTTTAAGAAGTCAATACCAAATACCCCAGCCCAACAAAGACAAAACCAGATCATTAAGCAAAGCCTCTTCCACAAACTGCAGGCAGAAGTGATGAAGAAATTCTCCTTTCTACTCACTTACTGATCTACACAGCAGCAACATCTGTAACTATTGGATACCCATATTGCTGAAATTGATCCAGCAGGTAGACCCACTATTCAGGGAAAAGCTACCATTAAGCAAGAAGATGACTACTCCCATATATAATTTTTACCAGCCTAAAAGGTGTTATGTGCCTTTCAAACATAGAGATTAGACCTGCTTAAAATAATGAGCCATAAGCCAATCGCTGGCTAAGTGGACACTAACTCTAGAATTCCATTAATATGATTCTATATTCTATGATTCTATAATATTAAATAAAAAGAATTATGCATAGCAAAGTATGTTCCAGTACGTCTATAGAATAGAGAGCTGAGACCTACAAGAGCTGTGTTTCCATGCATTAACTCTCCCACTACCTTGGCTCTGGGACACGATTCTACTTTAATGCTTCTCTTCTCCAGACTTCTTCAAGATGCTCAATGACAAAAGCATTACATGAATGGGAGGAAAGAAAAGCTTTTGCCTAACAAAATTTCACATCAATACTGCACTCAAATCCAAATTTTATTCCCAAACCTAACACGGATTTAAATGCAAGGCCTACAAATGCCAATTGGCACTGGTCACTGTCCAACATTGCACATTTCCACTGAGGCCGAACCCATTCTAGCATTATAGTAGAAACAAGAGTTACTGTGAGAGGACTGCTCTGTGCATACAGTCCTACTGATTCCCTCAAACTAATGCTGGAAAATGCATCCAGGATCCAACTCTCCATCATCAAGTAAAAAAGAAATTCTTTCTAATTATTAAATAATAACTGCTTCTATGACATTTTTAAATCTGTGAGAATTAAGTATCTAGACAAACTTACGATTTATGACAACAGAATTCACTCTGAGCAAGTGCTTTCCATTGAGGAATGACTTTCCAGAAATGAAATTTATCATTATAATAATGGTACATATGCCTCAAAACCAAGTTAATACATTTTCAGGTAACTGCTGTGGTTGTGTGCACAGCCACTAATATGCTGGTCAGCTGAGCTGAAGTAGCGATTATCTGTAAGAGAAGCAGTAAACATTTGTATCAGCGAGCATGTACACAGAGCAGATGCAAAACCAACTGCAGTCTATATTTTCCCCTTTCTACAACAATGTACAATCTACACATTAGTGCACCTAACTGTACATATGTACTCACCCTTCACTTTGTAAAGTGTTGTGTATTGTATAGAATCAGAATAGTTTGGGTTGGAAGGGACCTTCAAAGGTCATCTAGTCCCATCCCCTGCAATGAGCAGGGACATCTTCAAATAGATCAGGTTGCCCAGAACCCCATCCAGCCTGGCCCTGAATGTCTCCAGGGATGGCAAATCCACCACATCTCTGGACAACCTGTGCCAGTGTTTTACCAGTGTTCTGTAAAGAACTTTTTCCTCGCATCCAGCCTGAATCTCCCCTCCTTTAGTTTAAAACCATCACCCCACATCCTATTTCAACAGACCCTGCTAAAAAGTCTCTCTCCTTTCTTATAGTCCCCTTTTAAGAACTGAAAGGCCAGAGTAAGTTCTCCCCAGAGTCTTCCCTTCTCCAGGCTGAACAAGCCCAACTCTCTCAGCCGTTCCTCCCAGGAGAGGTGCTCCATCCCTCTGATCATCTCTGTGGCCCTCCCCTTTCCAAAATCAACTATTATTACCTGTGTCTGAGACAAGGTCTGAACTGAGCCAGGAAGATAAAAATTAAAGAGAATGGAGGGGAAAGGTGTACAAAGTATATCAGGAGGCTGTCAATCTAAATCAAGTATCACCAGCAGAACAGCTTGTGGCTTGCAGGATGAGGCCCTGCAGAAAGCAGGAGGAAAGAGGAAGATGTGCTACTTTTAAGCAACTTAATTTGTTGTCAATATCAAGTTACTGGCAAGACGTATTTTCAGATACAGGATGTCATCAACACCCAAACTCCACGTTTCCTAAAGCACATCTACCTGGAGGCTTCAGACTGACTTCACATGGCTGACTGTTCTCCTTGGAGATCCTGGAGCAGATTCACAGTAGGTTTAAAATTAGTCACTGCTCCATGTGGCCAATGATGGTTTATTTTTGGCAACAGTGAGAAATCTCACAAGCATTATTTATTTCTATTGCTTAGACAGGCAAACTGAGGCATGGAGTGTGGTGGGCTCTGGTCCAAGGTCACACAGGCAGTTGGCGCAGTGTAATTCTGAGATGCTTTTCACTTATTGAAGCCACTTTTGACTTAGTGAAGCCCCTGGCTTGATGAGTAGCCAGGGGCTCAGGAAGGGGCTGCCTATCTGCTTGGCTTGTGCTCTGCTGAGCAGACTCATTTCATGATATTAAATGGGATTCAAGTACAAGCCACCACCATCCTACATGAGCATCCCTTCATGCCTCCTCCCCCTGGAATAGACACAGGGGAAAAAAGGATCTTAATGATGCCCAGTGGGTGCCAATAACTTTAACTACAGAGAGTCATTTTTGTTAATGGCATTCTGGCTGATGCAGTTTAAGTAAGGAGGATGAGAGAATCTTTCACTGTGTTTTTCTAAAGCAAATATTTGGCACTTTCATCTTCCAGTGCTTCAACATGCAATCTGTCACAAAAAAAAACCCGTTTAACGTGGGAGTTCATGGAAAATATATCACGTTTCAGATGGCAACTGAAGGAGGGTATCTATTGTACTGCCCAGAAATGTACTTCATGGAAACTGGGTTGCAGACCACACAACCAGGTATTACCCCATCTGCAGGCATAAGAATGCTATAGTTTAATACTGTTACTTCACTCTTTACTTGCCACCACCATCTTCCTGCTCACTGTACCAGCTAGGGTACAGGATCACAAAAGCATCTCCATCATCATCTGTCCAAGGGTCCTCAGCAACTTCCACCCATTTCATACAAAGATTCCCTAGCACACTTCATAGTCCCCAGGATGCCAGCCCCACACTGTCACCTACCTGGAGCACCTCACACACAGCAGCAATTCACACCACCAGTAGTAAAACCAGACAAAGAATTCCACAACCAAGCTCGCTTCTCCCAGGCTTTTGTTTTTCCTGGCTAGGAACACCAAGAATATCATGCACACATGTGAGCTGCTCCACCTAGTCATTATCCCGAGAGAAAAGGACAGCCACGTTTCTGGTATGTGGAGCCACACAACCAGTAAAAACACAAGCTCTTTTTGGCCAAGCTGCCTGGATATTGCTGTGATTTGCAACTGGCCCATCACCTGCCAGCTCATCTCTTGACCACCCTGGTTGTGGCTCCCATTCTCCATCTGCTTTTTGGCACAGTGACAGCACAGGCTGGGCTGGGTTTGGGGGTTTTTTCACCTTTTTTTCCCCTTCCCTCTCTTTTGCTTTGTGCTTGGCCAAACTCCTGTATTCCTCTATGCCCATTAACACGAAGCAACAACAGAAGCAAGCGGAAGGAGGTCACTCAGCACTTGGCTGCTGCATTTGGCCACACAGTCACTGCTGTGCAAGAGGGCACATGAAAACATCTCCAGCATGAGCAGGGTAATGCAATGGTGACATTAGAGACAGAAGAGGGTTGGCTGTGCTTTGGCCATCGCTGATCTAATGTGGCATGGAAAATCACTGGAGTTATTCTCGTAGTGACACACAAACAACACCAAAGGATTTATTTTTTTCCCCTTGCCTTTACCACCCAGCTGAAAAAAAGCCCCAAAAATCCTCCTCCTGCAAACCCAAGAGTTTTCTTCACAAAATTCACCCAGTGCCCTATTTGCAGCTGACTGGTTTCTTCTGTAGTGGATTTAACATTTGACCAAAGCTAGCTCCGAGAGCGGACCTGCAACAGACTGTTACACAGCATTTGGTGGTTGCACGATTAAGAATAATCTATAGGGGTCTTCCACTACCATTTTCAGGTAATGAAGGATGCTTTTGCACCTCCGCAGCATAGGGACTGACCATTTCTCCTACTGCAAGTACAAGGTTAAGTGACACACCCAAAGTCAAAAAGGGCAACAACCTCCTTGATTTGCAGTCTGCTGTTTTAATACTCAAGATGATCCTTTCCAACTTGAAACATTTCCATTTCCAGATGGAAAACTGCTTCCCTCTTACAACAGAGAAATCAGAAGCAACACAAAATCAGCTGTTGATGTTTTCTTTGCTCTCTGCCTCTGCTCTTACTCCCTTTCCTTGGCTTATACATTGGGATCAATTACCTATCTCCTTGCTCTGCTGAAGTGGCAGGTCTCCAGTCATTACAAAGAAAGGAATTAGATTAGAGAGGAATTTACCTGCTGGAGACTGCTATTACCTTCCTGAAACGAAAGCATTAAGTGTTGTACCACTCAAGCACATCCAGCCCATGCCAGTGACACAGTGCTGCATGGCCACTCTGCTCTGGGATGCGCTTCCATCTCCTGCCACCATCACCTAACTCCCCTTTCCTCTCTAATCCAAGCCAAACCACAAAACTTAAAAAGCTCTGAAGCCCATTTAGTTTTCATGAAACAGCTCTGGGAAGGGGATTAGCCTTCTCTCATCAGGGATATTTACACCTCTTTAGAAGAAAATACAAAAGGAATGAAAGAGCACAAGCAGCAGACC
This sequence comes from Melopsittacus undulatus, assembly GCF_012275295.1. Taxonomy (NCBI): domain Eukaryota; kingdom Metazoa; phylum Chordata; class Aves; order Psittaciformes; family Psittaculidae; genus Melopsittacus; species Melopsittacus undulatus. Next base: position 102,805,229 of record NC_047530.1, on the reverse strand, counting down.
AAGAAGCCACACACGCGACATGCGGCAGCAAGTCCATGCTGGGGTCCACCCCATCACTGCTCCAGGAGGGACAGCAGGGAGGACATCACCCTTGATGCTGTTTTGGAGTGGGAAGGAGAAGGAAGAGCTGTGCCTTTGACTTCTCTTCCTCCTCCACATCCAGGACACCCATTCCCTGCTCTGGACAGCAAGAAGTCCTTACATAAAGAGTTGGGCAAGGGAGAACAGTTGTTTTGCCGCTATCATTCCTCACCTGGCTGTCTCCATGGTGGCCCTGAGGTTGTCACAAGCCCTTGGGACACACAGGTGTCTAAGCACAGCCACATGCACCACGTGGTGGTGAGGGACACCCACACCAACAGCCCACCTAGGGGCTGGACAGGCTCCAGGCTTGTGCTGCACTATCCGGTCTGGCTGTACTTCTGCTCGCTCTCACTGCTGCTGGGTTTCTCATCTTTTGTCTAAGCTGGAAATACATCTTCAAAAAGAATCAGGGGGGCCACCCCAGCCACTTCCACAAACAGCACCGTGTTCACTGGGATGAAGGGAAGAGTGATGTCCACTCTCCTCTTCCCAATGAGCAAAGGCCAGCAACCAATTTACCTCTGTCTTCAAGCCATGTTTATCCTTCCCTGGCCACAACTTCCCAGAAGCTTTTTCTTGCCTGCTGTGAAAAGCAGGTTTCTCACCTGTCACTTCAGCTTGTTGTAAGCACAAGCCTGATCTGAAAACCCCTGGCAGTGATGACATGCTCAAACGAACGTCTACTGATTGAAGGCCCTCGTGATCACCCTTGACCCCAGTCCTGTAGATCATGTTAAATCCAACATTATCTCCCTGCCAACTTTGTTTTCCTAAGAGGTGAAAGACTGATGCTGGAGCCTGGACCTGAGGGGCTGAGTGAAGAGCCTGTCAAGCAGAAGGTGGCTGGAGACTGGGAAGCAGGATGAAGAGGCTGAAATACCATTGACACCTTTTCTCATCCCTTCTTCTTGCTCCCCTTTAGAGGAGTTTTTCTAGGGGTTAAAATTAAAAGATAGTAAAAGAAGAAATCAGAATTTGAACTTTGAAAAGGGGGAAAATAAATCTGGAGTGAACTAAATACCCCTTTTTTTGTTCACTGGAAAACTGAAATCAATACTGGGATCAGTAAAGCCTTCTGGTTTAGTACAATATGAGCATGCAGCCCTTTCTGTAATGCATCTCACCCCTTTGAGGCAAGACACAGCTCTTACACTCATTCCAAAGAGCCAGGTACAATACATCTCCTCTCCTTGGGCTATATGCTGCTGCCCACCGCAGCTGGGGTGGACCTTCCTCCAAGGCAGGCACCATGAGCCCCATCTTCACTGAGCTACTCTTACAGAAGCCATGAGATGCCTTCTCCCAATCTTATGTGATTACTCCATGAGGATGGATTAAAAGCAAGCCACAACAAATTATTTCCATGTGAAAACAACTTTGCCTCTACTCTTACAAAATGAAGTTTTAAACAGGCCTTGGGTAGAAACAACAGCATGCCACAATGTATATGAAACCTGTAGAGGAACAGACACAAGTAGGGAATAAAGGGAGGAAGAAAAAAGCCTTAGACTAATATGCTGCTTTTTAACTCAGTACAAATGCAGAGTCTTACCATGTTATTTGCTTGCACAGTTTCACAATTTTATAATTGTATAAAAGGTCCTCTTGACTGTGTAAACCACAGTTCAACACGGAAAAACAAGCTGTTGATGCGCTATGTAAAAGTGAGGTCATAGTTATATTATTGGACCTGAGAAATGGAAAAGTCATTGTATGACTAAAGGATTAGGACTGGGCCCAGTAAGTGCTGAACTTTGTATCCTGGCTTTTATAAAGAACCATCTCCACCAGAAAAGCCACAAAGCTGAAGAGGTGGATTATAGTCTTAACCTGTTCAGCAACAAAACTAGTAATAGCAACGTGACAGAAAGGAATTGCCATCACAGAAAAATTCATGTTCTGGAAATGATGGGTTGTACTTAAAAACTATTTGATGATTTTAAAGAATTACATGTTTTATCAAGTTTATGAGACTTTATTATATGAATTTAAGAGACTTGGGTTGGATCTGTTAACTCCATGTAGGTCATGTCTTCTATAAAACAGTTGGCATGTCAGCAATGCACTCTGGTTTAGCTATGTCCAGTGAGATTTCACATACAACACTTACATGAAAGGAAAACAAAACACAACATGCCACCCCCAGCAGTTTATAGAACACGCAGGGGAAAATCCAGGAGCGGTATCATTCCATAAACACATTTAATACTCATCCCCATTATATAAATATACACGTATAGACGCGCACACACACAATGAGGAGGATAATTAGGCGATAAATTGTGGAAACATGATAAATTATGTTTATCTGGCACCTTTGATTGCTTCAGCTGTTCTCTCCTCACTAATCCATCTCTGCGGAGACTGGTTTGGAAGATCAAAAATCCCTGAGAAGTTTAGAAAACAGCCATATTTTCTTTTCTATTAGCCTTGAAAGATCCGCTTGCTTACCATTATAATTTTGCACATTTCTTTCATCCAAGAGTAATCTTGAACCAACATGCAGAATCAGGACTATTCACTGCTGGCTTAGACTGGAAAAAAAACCTGTGTAAAATGGATAGGAACTTTATATCCTATAATATAGGGAATCTTCCTTTTTCTAGTCATATATTACGCATAACTCATCATCACTGTGTCAACAGAGGTTTTATTCAATCCTTAACTCAATAAATGGAGACAGTACTGAAAAGATCTTTACATTTTAGTGGGCTCAAATATGAGCTGCAGGACAACAAGAATGTTTGGGATATGTCCAAAAGAGGGTGTTCATCAAACTCCTCTGAACTTATCCAAAGGAGATAGGTTTGTTATCAAAAATAACCTTGTCCTAGGCAATTATTGGTGCACTGCTTTGCCTCCTGTCTTCAGGACACACCCCATTATTGTCATTATTAAACCAAGTTTAATGACCTAAACACAATTACTTAAGGGTGACTTGCCTTTAAATCTGTATCGATAACTAAACAAAAGGAAGTGAATGTTCCATTTTCTACTGTATTTACTCACTTGGCAGTATTTGCACAACTGATTTACCAACCTCAATGCTATGTGCAGACGTATTTACCATCTGATTTGGAAGGAGCAGGGAAATGGGAAGGCTGGGAGGGAGCAGAAGGGGCACACCCTCTTCACGCTGCTTGGCAGGAGCGGACCCATTCGGACAGGCTGGAATTCCTGCCAGACCATCAGTCTATTTTTATAAATAGCCAAGTTTGTTTATCAGCCACGGTCATGAAGTCACCACCTCCTGAAAGCTTTTGAGAAGCCAGTGTGAAATGGAGCTTCATCCTCGCTCCTGTTAGAACAGTCTCACTTCTCATGAACAGCTACTGGCTCTTTAGGCTCAAGCCCTGAAGAAATGACTGCACCCACCATCTCAGTGGGATTACATCTTGCTCAAGCCAGGAGTGCATCTGAACATTTCGGCTCCAAGCCAGCAATCCCCACCCCTAAGTGAAAGCACAACCATCAGTGTGGGGCATTGGGCCAGATGACCTCCTTCTTCCAAAGGAAATTATTGTGTGACGCACAGAATGACCTCCACTGTCACACATCACACAAGAACACTTCCCACCCAAATCCTACATGTAATGCTCTTCCACTGATTTGGTTAACCTGATCAGAGCGATACAAACAGAATGGAGGCAGAGGAAGGCACATGATAATCTCCATGCAGCACAGGAGGTTGAATTGATAACAGTGGGAATACCCATGATCACCTTCTATTATCAATTAAAACACAGAGGCTCTCCAGAAACTATGTGGAGTGGGGGGTCTCAGATGTTGTCCCACCATTCTCTGTATTCTCTAAAAAGAGTCTCTTCTTCAGGTTCCTCATATAGGAACACCTTTCACTAACAGCAAGTTTTCCAAACCAGCTCTTAGGCAGGCAAATAATCTAGCCTGGTCCTTGAATCCTCCAGAGGTTTCTGCCCTCTATGAACTCCGCAGCACTGAAATCAAAGTCAGAATACTAAAAAGAGGTACAATGTTGAAAAGTAGATCTGTGGCCTGACTAGATTTAAGCCATGTTTTATCATCATGAGTCCATCAAAATGACAAGACTTCCCCTACTTTCATCTGTAAGGACTACATTTTGGAATTGAGTCGAATCTCAATTAGGAATGAAGCCAAATAATAATTAATTTTGAATATTAATAGGGCTGAACAAGAAAAAAGTAAATCTCAGCAATCTCAAGCAACAACTCTGAGCAGTGAGAAGTTAGGGAATTTCATCACTACCTCATGGGCTGATGAGGCAGAGAGCAGACAGCTACTCCAGTACATTTAGGATGTTGCCTGAACTCCTTACTGTCAAAACCCACAAAGAATACCTTTGCTGCGTAGGAGAGGACATTCTGGGTTAACAGCTTCACTTCACTTCCACACCCAAACTTAAATTTTGGAGAAATGCTTGCACACACCTAAAGCAGGAAACATCCATTCATTGCTCCTCCTTAGGAATATATGTGAACTCCAAAGGGCAAGAGTTAAGTGCTAAACAGAAGTAAATCATTCACAACAAAAGAAAGCATTAATAAACTCAGCTCATGAGCTTCTTCAAGCTTCATTAGAAAACAGAGAGTTAAGGTCAACAAAATACAGGAAGATATTAAGTCAAGATAAATAAACCAATGGCCCCCTTTTTTCCTCCAAGCTCGGAAGAAAGAGGCATAGAGCCAAACAGCATGCACTCTTCAACAAAAGCTTCAGTTACCTCTTCTCAGGGGGTCAGCTGTACTGTGGCTTAATATAATAGTTAGAAGCATAAACAAATTAGGACTGTTAGTTTGAAGGAGAACATGACCGTTGCCTTAGTACTGACCATCACAAGGTCAACAATTACATGTTCAAACAGCTAGCAGGATTACAGTATCACAGAATAGCTGAGGCTGGAGAGACATCTGGTCTAGTCCAACTGCCCTGCTCAGAGCAGAGTCAGCTACAGCAGGTTGCTCAGGGATGCATCTCATCGGGTTTTGGTACCTCCGAGGATGAAAATGTCACAATCTCTCTGGGAAACCTGTTCCAGTGTTTTATCTAGCCTAAAGTAAGAAAACAAATACTGCTCCTTATGCTGAAATAGAATTTCCTGTATTCCAGTCTGTGTCCATTGCCTCCTTCTCTGTCACCAGGTATCGCGGTGGAGAGCCTGGCTCCACCTTTTCACTCCTCCTGTCAGATAATCTGAATAGCAGTACATCCATCTGGTGTACCAGCCACTACTTCCGGTTTTGTATAACCTCCAAGCCTGCTGAAGATGCACTATGTCTCATTATCTAGGTCACCAATGAAGATGACAAAGACTCTTGGACCCAGCATTGACCACAGGGGTTCATCACGAGTGACAGCCTCTAGTGACCCTGTGTCACTGATCACAACCCTTTCAACTCAGCAGTTCAGCTAGTTTCTCCCCACATCACTATACACTTACCTAGCCCCATGCTTCATGAGTTTGCCTATGAGGATGCTATGGGGAACAGTGCCATACCAAGGTTACGAGGAAGAACATTTACTGCTCTCCCATTATCCACTATGCCAGTTAGCTCAGCACAGAAGGCCGACAGGTTTGGTTAAGTGTAATTTACCCTTCATAAATGTATGCTGACTACTCCCAGTCACATTCTTGTCCTTATTGTGTTTAGAAATGGTTTATAGCATTAGTTGCTCCATTTCCTTCACAAGACTTTAGGTGAGGCTGAACAGTCTGTAGTATGCCAGATCTTCCTCCTTTCCCTTCTTGAAGACAAGAATAACATTAGCTTTCTCCTAGTCCTCAGGAACCTCCCCTGATTGCTATAGCCTTCCAAAAATTACCAAGAGTCACCTCAGAGTGACAAGCTTCCTCAGCACCCATGGATGGATCCCATCACGTGCCATGTTCTCTAACCTGATCCTTCTTCACCAGGGTGTCTTCCTTGGTCTTTTCCCACTGGTCTCAGAGGTCTGAGATTCCTAAAGGCAAATCTTAACAGCAAGACAGAGCTAGAGGTGACATTGAATACTCAAGCCTCTTCCATGTCCTTTGTCACCATGTTCCCTACCCCTTTCATCAGCAGGCCCACATTTTCCCTAGTCTTCCTTCACTCATGATGTACCTGTAGAAGCCTTTACTGTCACCCTTCACAACATGCCATCAGGTTCAACTTTAGATTGGTTTTGGTTTTGCTAATTCCATGCTTGGACACTGACTCTTTATACTCATCCTAGGTCATGTATCCCTGTTTCCCTGCTTGATGTTCCTTCTTCTTATGTTTGAGTTTAGTCAGCAGCTCCTTGTTCATCTCTGCAGACCTCCTGACACTGCTGCTTGACTTCTTGCTTGTCAGGATGGACCAGTCTCGAGCTTGGAAGAGATTTCTGAAAACAAACCAGCTCTTCCTAGACAACTCTTCTCTTTGGTACTGTATCCCATAGGATTCTTCCAGACAGATCCCATCACAAGCCAAATCTGCTCTCCTGAAGGACAGGGTTGTGGATCCTGCTTTTAGCCTTCCTCCCTCCTTTCAGAATCCTGATCTCCACCATCTCATTGGCACTGCAGCCACAGCGGCCCCCATCTTCACATCCCAAACCAGCCCTTCCTTGTTCATAAGTACGAGGTCCAGCAGAGCCCTTCCCCTTGTCACATTCTCAATCACCTGTATTAGAAAGGTGTTACAGATGCACTCCAGAAACCACTTGGACTGCTTGTCTCCTGCTGCGCTTTTTATCCAGCAGACACACTGGGGTGGGTGAAGTCCCCCATAAGGACCAGAGCTTGGGAATGTAAGCCTTCTTCCAGTTGTCTAAGGAACCCCACTACAATATCACACATGTTGGTCTGCCTGTTCATCCTGGCCCAAAAGCTCTTGGCTACCTCAGGATACTTTCCCAGGCAACATATTAAAGTGTATCAGAACAATATGAAAGGAGCAGAAAAGGTGTTCTGGGTAAATATGGTATAATTACAACTGTAACTGCAGTAAATATATTGTCTCCTTCCTTTCCAACCCAAAATACTGACAGCTGAGCAGACTGTACAAACAATCCATTACATCCTTCCCCATTAGCCAGGCCAGAAAAGTATACAGGAGAGTCTGGGACTATCTTTTCTGATCACTTAGGGTTTATCTTCAGAAATTAGTTACTCCAGGCTTATGCACATTGACCAAGCAAGAGAAACTGCATTTAAAGTTATCAGTTACTGCATCCTGGTACCAGGCAATCCCTTTCAACTGACCTATATGTCTGCAAGGAAGACAAAGCATGGGCACCCGCGTGGGAACTTCTAGGATGGGAAGGGCTTCACATGCTCACATATGGCCACTGTTCCAGGAACTGTGGGCAAACACATTTGCCATGCTAAATTCAGGAAAGCTTTACAAGGCTAAGGAGGAGCAGTAGGAAGGTCCTTTAGCCTGACTCCCCACTGCTGACCGGGCAAGGTACAGGTCTGAGATGAAACAGCATGTACACTTTAAGTCTTAAAGACAGCACTGCCAAGCTAGCCCGGGCTATTTTTCTGGGTGTTGCCCTAACATCTTGATCAGCCACAGAAATGTCTCAGCTGGAGTTTAGTCACGCTTCTGACCCAGACTAGCTGGCACCACTGGGTTAAACAAAGGGCAGCCCTGCCTTGCCTCCTTCCTGCACCCAAATTAATCAATTCATCCTTGCAAATAGCAAAAGGATGTGAGCACCTGAATTGAGAGGGGTTACGCAGGTATCTTAAGTTTTAAGGGAACACGAGATCACAGTGCCAAATTTAAGTAAAAATTTTAAGGTATGAAGAAAATATCCTTAATCTGCAATAGTTTTCCAAAGGAGTTCTTGGGACACCCTGACCTCTATTTCTTCAGAAATGCAAAAATAGATTTGAAAATACAGATAAAAATACACCATAGCAAGGAATCCTGTTTTGTCAGAACAATGAAAAGGAAAATGGAGAGTGTCTTTAACTTCTTATGATTGCTGCTCTAATTATGGCGATAGTAACCTGGAAAAGGAACACCACCACTTCTTCCCCAGCAGCTCAGCATGGTGTCAGGGCTATTTTTACCAATTAACAGATCTCCAACTTGTCACTGAGAAAATACATTGAGCAACAAGTCTGGCTGCCTCAACTCACCACGTGATCGGCCTTAAGAAAAAACCCTTTTGTTTGTGAGAGAACAAATTAGTGTGCAAATATGAAACAGCATTTCACAGAATCCACTTGCGCATTATACTCTATTCCTGACAGTGTTCAAGGCCATGTTGGACAGAGCCTTGGGTGACATGGTTTAGTGTGAGGTGTCCCTGCCCATGGCAGGGGGGTTGGAACTGGATGATCTTAAGGTCCTTTCCAACCCAAATAATTCTATGATTCTATGTTGTATATCCTGCATATGTATGTAAAACACAGAATATAATGCTCATAGAGAGAACTTGCACTGATTGCTAATTGGGTACAAAGTGTATGTACCACTTCTAAAAGCAACAACACTCATGTTGAATGACTTGTCATCCAGGTAGCAGGCTGGTGTTCACACTGGTACTTTAAAAACTTATGCAGCTGCACCGACTTCTGTCTTTCCCGAGATAAAAGCATGTCCTGAATATTCTTTATTCTTCAGGGCTACTAATTTGAACAGACCTGTCACTCTAAGTAGAGGGAGTTGTGGAATATTGACATTCTATTGAATTATTTAAGATAAATTAACAATGTCTCACATCCTAGGAGATTGCTATTTGCAGAAAAAGCCTGACATACTTGTGCTTACCTAGTAGCCAGAATGTGGAGAAGTTACAATTTATAAACTATTTCTTATTCCGCATGGAAATAAACAGGAGACACACCAGCTGACTGCATGTGACTTGGCCTGGCGCTACAAGCAGAACCGAGAGGTTTGAATATTTCATTCTGCTTTGCTACAGACGGCAAGGACAGGAGTTTTTATGTTATCGTCTTGCTAATTTATGGCAAAACCAGTCCCTTCCCAGTCAACACAGACAAAATGCTGATGACTAGGCTCGAAGCTATGGGATGCTCATTCCCTGTCAGCAGAAGTCATGTTTAGACATATAAAAGGGTTAGAAGGCATTAGCTCTCCCACTCTGGAAATCTCAAGGAGGGAGCCTGAACACTGCTGCTGGTTCAGGCCTCTATCCTGACTGCAGGCAAGAGCTGAGATGCCATAAACTCCAGGCGCCTTTACAGTCACACAACGCTCATGTCAGTCTGTGCACAGACATGGATCTTTGAGAGGTTGGTGCATCTGGAGCAGAAGTTCGCAAATGAAGAGGCAGCATTAATTTTTAATGGGTGCTGTTGCATGGGAGTTCAAGCCTCGATATTCATAATGTTCACAGATGAAAAATTACACGGCTGGGTGAATCACCACCATAATTCCCTTGGTGAATTATGGGCTTGAGCTGAGGTACAGAGAAATGCTGTCCAGGATTCAATACCAACTTGCTCTGGGTGGGTATGCCGCCTTCGAAATCTGTTCCAGACAGGCTGTGGAAAATTAGCATGGAAGGGCACACATACACACATATATATATATATACACACTGATGTAAATATGTCTATATGTATGTATAGTATTTATTTCTATATATAGGTGGAAGGAAACGTCTGAAACATCTCCCTTCCCTGGACACTGACAAGCACTTTTTTTACCTTTTAATGCAAAATACAGAGCAGATGTTCAGAAAAGAAGAAGGGTAGCTGAGGAAGGATGCCCCCAAAGAGCCGAAGACAGTGTCTGCTTTCATACCATCAGATGGGTGCCACTAAGACCTGAAGGACCAGCAAGGAGCCTGCACTTTGCTGCTCACACTGAGAAGTAACCCTAGCAATGGAAGGTCTTTGCAGCAAGAAAGAGAGAAGCAGCACCACACATGGATGGTGACACCAGGAACAGGGCCGGGCACAGGCTCTACTCCGGGAAGGAAGCCCATCCCTCCCATCCACCCAAAGACCTTTGAACATGGACAGGAGTAGTTCAGCACCTGACAGGCTACCAAGGGCACAGTACCCCATTTGCAAACATAATGCTGAGTCACTAACTATGCCCAAGAGACTGACAACAGGAGATTAGTGTGAATTTATGGCTGAGGTCCCTCATTTTTCTTCATCATGGTAATGACTCACTTCCTACCCACAGGGGCGAAGGGCTGGCTATAAAAACTCCCATTGTTTCTCTCACCTACCTGCTAAGAAGGGGATTAAAATGGACTTTTATTTATGCTTCCAGTTTCTACAGAAAATTAGGTAGGAGGAGTTTGGGGAAATATTTCAAAGGCAGGAGTGTGTGCACGTGCGGATGTGGAAAGAGGCTCTGAAAGGAAAAGGAGAAAAATCCCAAATGGGCTTAATCTACAATTCAGCGTTAGTTGGGTTATCTTTTACATACAAAGAGATATATATCTATAATCTTGCAGACATAACCATAAACATATATGGTGGCGAAGTGTGTGTGCCGACATCAGCATGTACCTGCTGAGGCTGATGTGAGCCCTCTGCTACTTTATCCATACCCCCTGTGCTGGCACATTCCCTCTGTTTCCGAGTATCTCACAAGCTTTAAACAACTTCTTTCCCAGACCCACCAATAACTTTTTCCCCCCTTAATAACAAGGTAAACCCCCCACAAATATATTCATGTATGCTTTGATGTTCCATTTTGGGGGAAAAAAAAACCAAAACAAAAACAAAAACCCAGTCATTAGCTATGAAGAGGTTTCAAAATCCAGTATCTCCAAGCCCATTAGTAGTAGAAAACCAAAGCATTTTATTATTGATTAGATAACCAAAAGAGCTAAGATACCAAATCTTAACCATCCATCATGTCTGCAAGCAACAAGTATCTTCAATTTTAAATACTGCATGCTTCCAAAATGCTGTTGGTCTTATAAACTGTCTACAGTAGGATCAATACAGTTGGAGCCACACTAGGAAAGAAGCACATCTTATCAAAATGAGGACGGGACTACCTCTCAGCAGCACTGGAGAAATCCCTTCTTTCATTTTATTTTGAGCAGTTTAAATAGAGCTTTGCTACCACTTGTTCCTCACCATTTAAGTTATCAGTCCCCAAATCACACTAATTAAGGGTTTATTATACACAGTAAACCACATAAAGAAACTTCTTGCTCAGGAAAACTGCCAAATGCTACATGGAGCTCTGACGAAGACTTCTCCCACCTTCCACAAATCATTATGCTTTCAAAAGAGCAGTATGATCCAGAGTAGGAATTGACATAACTCTGCCTTTTTCAACACACAGGTTTCCTATTATGCGAGCTTAACAACTTGTTTGGAGCATCTTCATACCAAGATGGCCACAATAAGTACTCTGAAGTAACAGCCTTAAAATAAAGGGCTTATATACACAATTGAAGTGAACACAGCTCGGGAGTTACCAAGCACCAGCTGAGCTCTTGCACCTTAGCTGATGCTTGGCGCTTTATTAACCCACGGTAATTCATAAATCTGAACTGCAATTAAACACAGTTTATCTTCACAAAGCACTCAACGTTTCTTTCCTACCAATGTTCCCAAGTCAGGCATCCAGCATCACTTGTCACTTTGAAAAACTTAGCCTACATGTTCACAGTGTTTAACTCTTGTTGATACCACCACAGCCCCCCAAGAACAGGAAGCAATCCTTCCCTAATTCCCATGCTATTAAAACAGAAGTGTTGATTACTGACTGGTCGAGTAGGAAATACTTCTTATTTCATTAATCACCACTGATACAGATGTAGCCCTGAGTAGAATTAGATATAAAATATGCACAAAGGCACTAAAGTAACAATAGTAATGGGGGATATTATAAAGGTAAAAATACAACTTAACAGAGGTATTTTCCTCCTTCCCCACTTTGCCACCCTAGTTGCAGCATTCAGTGATACCAATGCAAGAATAAGGAAGAATACAGTTTAAGCTTTCAGATCTCAGGCTGTTTTCTTTACAGACCTGACAGAACAAGGCAAAAAAATCCCAAAATTGAAATGTGTAAATTTGGCAAATAGGGATAGAAAAAGCAACTGAGAACAGTATGTAGAAATGCATCATTTTTATAAATGTATTCCCAGAATACATACTTTTAATACAACCTATTTCCACACATCTGTTTTGCCATAGTAAAAAACCCCGTATTTCTTGGAGGCCACTGTGTTCTCTTGAGGTGTGACAAGAACATGACAAGTAAAGAGTCACTAGTGCTAGAGTATTCCCTTTTTTTTTCCCTTTTCCCTTTTTTTTTCTTAACATAAAATGTAATAAACAGTAAAACCTTAAATTGCACGGCCTTCAGTTGAGTCCTGCTGATCTCAGTATCTTTAGTTCTCATCCATCTCACCCGCCACCAAAGGTGGTGTACCTTTGATGTGAACTAATTACATTCGAAACATTTTGTCAAACAGCTTAATGCAGATGCCAAATAAGCTCTGTCTGTCTAAACAGGGCTTTAGACAACTTATCACTTTTGGTGTTAACTAAGAGCTAAGTTCCACTTCAAATAGAATATTATGCTGCACAGAAAAAGATCTGCAATACAGAGCTTCGGGGGGGAAAAAAGGGTTAAAAAGGCATGTTACTGGGGTTTTATTTCAATGCTGTTACATTCCCACTGTCCTGGCTAGGACAGGCATTACTGTGTATGGGTGTGTATGCACATGTGTGCAACAATAAAATACACAATGCTGAAAGCAACAATTCTTTTATCTGATAAAACTATCTACATGACAAGAGGAAGTGTTTTAGGACAGGGTATTCTGTTTGCTGTCTGCAGCATCATTTCAAGATCTCCTCAAATGAATCAGGTTTATTAAAAATGTATTAAAAAGAATGATTATCACAACACAAAAAACAACAAGGGGGGAAACAACAACCAAAATTGTGCACCCAGAGCACTGGAGCCCGGTGTGCTGGAGGGGAGAGAAAACTGTTCTCCTGATCCTCTAAGCGAAAAATGTTCTTTTACTCCTGCTCAAAAGCATCTGCATTTTCTCCCTGGGTGAAACAGGGGAAGCAAGGGGTGAAAGACACAGCAAGATAAGCCTCTGAAAGGGACTGACGTTCACTCACCATGTTTCTTAAGGTATTTCCTATTTCTTCTACAGATACTTGTATTTACCTAAAGCAGCTCTGCTGTCTTTTCTTACAAATAAAAGGTATATTACATTGACAAATCCAAAATACATATTTCAGCATTCTAGATGAAATGACAGCCCTCCCTATGACAGCCACCACTATTCTCTCATTAGATTGGTTTTCTAATGTGTGTCCTCATAACTTTCCTTTGATGCATGAGTACAACCACTTCTTCCACCAGTTTTGCCTCTTGAGCATGCAAGTAGTGACCTGAAACCTTTCACTACACTTCTGCACATGTATTCAGCAGGGTCTGGTTCACAGATGATTTCTCCTTTTCAAGGAGAAGGGAAAGGTTACAGGTTTCCCCACAGTTTCAAACATATCGAGTTCACTGTCCAGTAGACTCGGATACATCTCCTTTTAAAAGTTCATGTGCCTTTGGGAAAATGTTGTTGAAACTGGCTAGAAAGGATCTGCCTTTGGAAACAGGAGCACTGCTTAGCTCCTCTTAGCTCGTGAATAGTACAGTCTCTTAAAATGCAAACATTACACACCATGACAAAGGAAAAAGAGGGAAAACACGTTTTAACAGACCGGTTCTGCAGTTCGGTTCACATATACCCAAGCACAAGGCAGACAGCAAGAGCCAACTCTTCCAACAGCACCACTGGCTGGGCTAGTTTAAATGCTTGCGAAGCTATAGCATCCTCCAGCTACACTGTGTCTGAGACAACTATGCAACTAAGTCCAAGTATCTGATAATTTAAAATGAGGTGATAAGATATACTCTTTCAGTTGGAAAATTAATTGCTGCCTGCTTGCCTGGGAATTGAACTGAATTCACAAGACATTACCAAATCCCAGAAAACCTTATGAACTGCACATAATGGAATGCTCCTCTGCTCACTTCCTGTCTTCTCATTTGGCTTTCTCTTTTTTTGCCTATAGCAAATCTATTGCAGTTTCCAGCATTTCAAACCATATGCTGTGGACATATAGGAGAGACCTGGCAAGCTTCCTTTAGGCTCTCAGGACATCCTTACCTCCATCCCCATCTGGCCAGTGCTCTTCACTCAGTTCTTGCCATTGTCCTTCTCTACAAGTCACTAAACCTCACCTGGCTTCTGCCCTCACTTCTGCACTACCATACTGCCTCTACACAGTTCCTCATGCAAACTGTGAACTTCCAACCATCTCTACAGGGAGCTCATAACACTCAAAGAAACCACTTCTAATACTGCCTGCTCTCTCCAGCAAACTCCCCAACCCAAAGGCACCAGTTCCTGCCAAGAGCAATAGATTAAAACCGATTTAAGAATTTAGGAGAATGTTTCTGAGTTTTGCAGAGCCAGTGAGTGCTAGAAAAGCAAGACCACCTCATTATGGTTCCCCTCTCACAGCCTTCTCCGTTTCACCTCATTTGAAGACTTTCAGCTTCCTGAAGAAAACTGTATTTATCAACCTTGACTACGACTAGGTTTCTAAAGGTCAAATTTAGGATACAACCAGGGAGGTGCCCTGTAAAGGAGGACCATATCTCTCCCTCCCCTTACTGTAAATGGCAAGTAATCAACCTGTGGAATTCACTGATGCAGAGGTCAAAGACAAAATCTTGTGGGTGGGTAATTTTACAACCATTAATGACACAGTTAACTGGGCAACCAAAGGCCACAATTTTAGGGTGTAATCTATTTGCAAACAGCTCAGGAAAAGACACTCCTCACTGATGGCACCCTACAGAGACAACACGTACAATGAACAGACACAACTGGGTTCTAATCCAGTTATATTCATGCCCTTAAACGCTTGTGATACCTATTGTACACTGTTCTCTGGTACACCAAGTCAGCCATCACCAGGAGAAGTGTACCCATTAGAAAACCAGTGGCCTGAATTACCATTTCACTATGTATTTTCCTGTTACACCAATGTTTTAAAACTAAGCTACAGCAGAGGTCAGGAAAAGGCATCCCATAGCAGCATGGCGAATAATTAAGAAAGGGTGCAAGGCAGGGATGTTGCTCCAGGATCAAAGTGTTACCCAGTAATATTTTAAGCAAATCAATCTGATCTCATCACTGTGCCGGCTAATGTTTTACAACACAAATAGCAGTTTCTTATAATAGTACCTAGATTTCTCTCCTGGAAAAGTCTTTATAATTCACATCTTATTAGCCACAAGAATTCCAATTACACATCTTCTCTTCTAATTCCTGCCAGCTGATTATTAGCATTAGATGATAATAGAGTATTTTCAGCTAATATATTTCTTAATAACATCAAACTGCAGAATGCCTTTGTGGTCTAATAATTGAATAACTGCACTGAAGAGAGTACTAAATTAGTGGAAAATGTTTTACTTTGAGTCTTTATTGCCGCTCAGAAACATGGAATACTTAAAATGCGCTCACAGTTTAGCTGCATTCATCAGGCAAGTTATATTTGCGACCAAGGAAAAATGAAACCGAGCTGTTTGAAGATCAACACATCGTTCAAGTTTCTGGAGGTTTAAAGGGGGAAGGAGGGAGAAGACAGATACATCCACAGGCACAGACAGATGACACAAGATTTAATGCTGAGAAAAGAGCAAACTGAGTTTCTGGGTTGTGTTAGCAGATCTCTTAGTGTAGGGAATGATACCCTAGGACATGAATTCACAATACAAGCTCGTATCAACTGCTAATTTACAGAACATTTTTCTTTAATTTTGAGGACCGTTAACAAGAAACATTAAAGCAATAAATCAGATAGGGCTCAGAGAATGATGAGCACTGGAGACCACTGTCACAGCAGAAAACATCCTCATACATTTATGTTGCAAAACTTAACCGCTAAAAGATATTACAAATAATGGATTCTGTGTTGCTGGGGACTCTGAATTAGCCATTGACTCCTGTAGAAAGAGTAGAGCTTTAGGGCTGGGATAGGCCCTGCAAGTCACAACTAAGGAATGATAATGGGAAGCATGAGGTAGCTTGAAGTTCATCTTCCCTCATCTTTCCAGGCTCATAGTGCCATAACTCTGCCTCTCCTCCCTCCCTGCTTTCCAGAATCTGCACAGGAGAACGTGCACCTATAGATCAATTTGCATGCCTAGATAAATACTATCTCAACAGGGAAGAGTTCAGGGTAAACACTTCAACTAAAGAAGAAAAACAAGCAAGGAATGGGGGAAAAGAGTTCACCTCTTTATTTGGTATCCTGTGTGGTGCAAATACACCCAATTAGATGTGTCCGTGTAATTTTCACATCAAACATCATGAACTCCATACTCAGCTCCCAAGGCAACTAATTGCATGGCTCACAGTGGATTTTCCCAAGTTTTTTGAGAACACTGCCGGCACTCTTCAATAAAGCCATTTAACATAACAGAAGGTTAAAGTGAGACACAAACACTTGCTTTTTTTAATTTACACCTTTCATTTACTTCCACAGAAATGTCAGGAAAGGGCTGAGATATTGTGTGATGTACTGTCATGTACGCTTCCTTTTAAGAGCTGGGTTAAAAGAAAAGGCTTGGATTAAGAGAATGTAATCAAGATCTATACCTTTAACAAATTTTTAGACACTCAGAAGAGGGTGCATGCTCAAGGGCATTGATCTTAACGTGCCTTCAGAACAAAGACCGAGCATCCTGTCTTACATATTTACAGACAGGAAAACAGGTGGTGGGGGAAATCTGCAAATGTAATGACTTCAGATGATCTTTTACACGGAATCAGGTAGAACCGGCCTTCACCGCAAGGACAGGGCTAGTGAAACATGGTTTGTGCACTACAAACCTGCCCAGCATGAGAAACTATTAGCCTTTATATCATCACATTTATGCAGCTGCAGTAATTTTTTTGATTAATGCCTTTTGTGAACCACTACGCTACAGAAGGTGCTTTTTAAAGGTAGGTGTAATACAACCTGGCATGGAGAGAGGGGAAGGCAGAGTTAGATGCACCAATCTGACATGATTTTGTAGGTTGTATTTTCAGCCTTCAGGGCATCTCCAACGGTGGTATTTACATTTAAATTCAGCAAGCTATTTAAGCATGTGAATGGTCTTACAGATCTCAACTCTTGCATCAGAAATGTGGTTTCAGCACCTGGCTGGACTATGGCCCTAACTGCACCTTCTCCTGGCCTGGGACAGGACCTACATTCTCCAACAGGTAGCTGCTACTCAACATGAAAACAAGAGATCCATCTCCTCCTATGTCAACACCACCTTCTTCCCTGCTTCCCATTCGCATCAAGCTGAACAAACACAAGGGAATAATTACTGCCCTCCTGTTTCCCTTTTCCACAACTCCATTAAGAAAACTACCTCCATGTAAACTACCTGAAGGATAGTTCCTCCTTACAGTTACCCTGTCAGATATACTGGAAATCCAGCAAACAGGGATGTTTTACACATGCAATGAAGACCCCGGTGGGTTCAGGAGGGCCTCCAGCAGTGCTGCCAAGACCCTGTGTCACTGCAATTTATTTTAATGTGCAAGCACTGTAATTTACAACCGGGCTAGATTAGCGCACCCAGAGTGAGGAGAACCTACGGCTATTATAAAAAACATATAAATAAGGGTTTTAATTAAAAACATTGTGCAATGCACAAAATGATTACTTACAGGAGTAGGAAGGAGAGGGCTACGGTTTTCCCTTGCATTTACAACCAGTTTTTGAGAAAGAGCAGGAAAGAAAATGGAAACAGTGAAGATAGATCAGAGCTTCTTTAAAATGAGAAATTAAGTGAGTGGGGGCAAAACCAAGGTTTCTGAAAGGGCAATGGACATTTTCTTAGTAAAAGAAAGGGAAATTAAGCAAAGCTGTGACCGACTCAGGTGCCAGATTTATCTCCTCCTGTTTGTGACAGTCAAGGAGGCATTCCAGGAAGTGTCTCTTGATATCCCCTTAGCCAAGAGCCTCTTAGATCCCCGACTTTGCCACCCAAAATTCTGCCAAAATGAGCTCCATGAGGAAAAACAGGAGAAGCCAAAACAACAGTGACGCTGGTTAGCAGACAGCAGAAGTGTATCCCACAGCTGTTCCCAATATTTAATAAACAGTAGAGGAAAGTTTAATGTTTAAATTATGGAAGTAAGTTTATACTGAATAATATAAACTCCTATTGGCAGCACATGAGAATAAAGCCACTGAAGAGCCTCTACTGTAGCCCTGATGGCCGGGGCTCCTGGAGGGTTTCCTCGGGGGAACTTATGTTCAGAGTGCCATGGGCAAAGCTGAGGGTAGGGAAAAAGTAGGAAATGTACAGAAAAGCTCATGCTTCAGTGGAAGCATCAAGCTTGGGTTCATTGGCATGACACTGTACCAAAGGAGGCTGGGGCCACAACTGTGTCTCAGTAGAAAGGAGAGAAGAGCCTACAAGGTCATTTCCAGCACCTTATCCCCAGCCATAGTGGTGTGACACAGACCCTCATCAGAAGGACGGTGGGGGCTGCAGCAAAGCAGACCAACCTCTCTCAGAGGGTGCGAGCAGACTGCAGCCACTGTCTCTGCCTGTGGGTTGCAGTAGAGACAACACATTCATTCTGCGAGCCTTGCGAGGGCACTCCCTCTTCCCCCCTACCACTCCACACCAGACCACGAGCACTGTAAATTAAGTGCGATGTGTAAGTAGCTCCATCCACCCTTGGAGAGGTATGGGCCAAACCAAGGCGCATCGCTGTCAAGAATCCTGCTGCCTTAGCCAAACTCACAGCAACTTTTATTCCTGGTGTTGTTACCCAAAGAAATTGCCTATTTAACAGATGAGAACAGCGCTGTAACAGAGACCAGACACTTGGAAATTTAGTAGGACACATGAAACAGTGTCTCACAGAATGGTAATTAAAAAAATGAACAGAAAATTGACTTGGCTACGAGCGCTGTCATATGGCTAAAATGCACAAGCTAAGCATATGTTAGGTATTGCGCAGCGTATCCACATGGGTATTCTGAAGCTTGGTGCTTGGATTTAAGTATCTTGGAAATATCATTATCTGAATGAGGTTTAGAGCCAAAATTATAAAGGAAATCACTCCTTCCATTCAGTAGGAGAGAATAATAATACAGGAAGATCTCAAAAATATTAGGAACATCCGAGGGACTAAAGCAGCATGTGTATTTCTTGAACATCCCTTAGCACATAATCTAAATTACATAGCTGAATCAGGAAAGAGATGTTTATTGTTTAACGAGCAGGGGAGCTTTCATGCTAGCAGACACCAAAGTATAGAGGGGACTGCCATGCCACTGGCCACAGGGAAAAAGAAAACCACTTCTGCACAAACACACACACACAAGTTACACAAAGCAGTGAGATGACCGGATAGAGTCAAACAGTGGCTGAAACCATCACAACCCAGCATCGTGAGAGTGTTACTGGCAGCAAAATGACATCTAGACTCGCTAGACTCTCTCCTATACCCACTCATGCACAACCATTTGCACCCATGCAACAGGAGCACTTGGCACTAATGGAAATAGCTGGTCTTGCTAAGGGTATCTGTAGATGAGTGCAGTGTGGGCAAATTATTTTGCCTATTATGGCTGGTAGTATTAACCTGAAATTCTAAAAGTGCACTCGTAAATCACAAACATCTCCAAATATTATTGTTGCTGCTACAAGCTAAGCATTAGAAGAACACGTAGGTTGTATTTCGAGCCCGGACTCCTAGAAAACTACAAAGGCTTCAGTCTGAACAAGAAACTGCAGGCTTATAAATACTAACAACACACATTCCTCTACAGAGGAAGAGAGTGCCTGACAAGGACAGCTACAGGACACTCCATAGCAGTTACGCTGGAGAACCCTGATTTTTGCTGTCCCTCTCTAAATGTTGTCAGGTCACAGCCAAAATCCTATCACTTCATCTGACAAGGCAACGCTCAGGGCGCTAGTGGTCAATATAGCAAACACATCTTGTATTTGCTCAAAAAAACCCAGTGAATTTCAATGCTGTTATTAATGTCACAGTAGAAACAGAATGAGATAAAGTCTGTCTCCTCTGGTCATGATGTCATCACAGAAGTGATGTCAAACTGAGCTTTCACTGCTGCCTCCAGGAAGCAAATACTGAACACCACAAACAGCTTTACCTCCTCTGCAGCTACGCAACACTCTGAACCACTGGTCTACATGTTCCAAAGTCAGTGAAAACTTGGAAGGTGAGCTTGTGAACTCTTCCCTCAACTGTAAGCACTATGCAATTGAGAAGGAGCACCAAAAGGAGTCATGAACACCCAGAAGAGGACAGGCAGACAACAGGACTTCAAGCAATACCCCACAGATATCTCAAGAGACAGCAGTGACTAAAAAGCAATCAAGAGAATGGAAACTTTCTAAGATATTTCAATCAAAAACTGTTAAATTGGAAGTGTTTTAAATTATATACTTTAATATGCTGAAAAAGAAACCCCCTTAAGAATACTATTTAGGTAAGATAGATCGGAGGAAAGGGGAGAAGAATCCTGTAGTCCAGTCTGGACTATCTCCCTGAAGCTCCAACTCAGGATAACAGGGGAGGAGGGATGCAAGCACAGGGAGTTAGAAGTTGTAATAGCAAGGGCAACAACAGCCTCAACAGGGAGAAAGCAGAAATGGCTGTTAGATAGGGAAGGAGAGCTGCTAGCCTGAGCTAAAACAAATGTTCCTTGCAAGAGTAGAGTGGATTTCATGCTTCTGAGCACTTGTGCGTGATGACAGAGAAGTTTGACGTAGACAGTAGGTGCACAGAAGTTTGTGAGCAAAGCACAGCACATCAGCTTTATTATATTCAAATCACAACCAAAGGCAAAAGGCATGTTTCGCTTCAACACAATGCATTTTACTTCTTCCCTTGTGCCCACTCAACTCGACAGTGATGCAGACCCAGAATCAGTTCTCAGTCTTTTATTCTTCTCCAGTCACTTCATCTATAGACAGGCTCTGCAGAAAACGATGAAGCTTCTTTGTCCCAGCCTGGACTCACAACCTGCACAGATCAAGTTCTTCTGAAACACTAGTAAGAATACAACACTGGCTAACGAAAGCAAAGCTATGTGCTGATAAGATCAAGTCTCACATGAGCTTGTTTCAGGTGGCTGTGAGGGAGGAAACTGTTTCTTTAAACAATGGGCTGCCTGCCACCTACAGAATTTGCATTAAACATATCCATGACTCAGGTGGTGAAGTGGTGCAACATCACTGCTTAGGGACCAGCTCCAAGCATATGACCAAGAAAGACTGGACTAGAATCAACAATGCTAATGCCACCAGAAGGGTTTCCCCAGCTGGTACCAAGCTGCAGAGAGAAGCAGGTGAGACCCAGCAGAGCTGCTGCCTCCCATGTCTCAGTGGACTTGAGCACTATTTTCAGGTAAGTGTAAAAGAGTGCTTTCACACTTGCTCAGCATCTTCCAGGATGCATCAGCTCCCCCCGATTTCTTCCAGTATTCTGGAAGCCATACTGCATTTGCAGATAAAACAGCACACATTGTCACCACCCTGGGGTGAAGCATCATCTGCTTTGGCACTCTTTATCTACACAGGAGAGGCGGATATTTGGCCACCCAAAACATCCACATGACAACTAAATATGAGTAATGCACCAACCCCAGCATTCAAATGAGGCTCCCTGGACAGGCTATATGGACACAGAGCAGCCATTTTTAACCTTCTTGCATTCTGATGAAGGGCAGGGGTCCTACCAGGAGACAGTCCACCAACAACAGGCTTTTCCTTTACTTCCATACTACAACTTGCTTAGGAACAAGCCACCCATGGTCACAAGTCAACAGATGACAAGTTGGAGGTCCCTTGGCCTGGAGTCTCAGTTCCTTCCAATGCTGAGCAACAAACATGAGAGGTGTTTCAGTACTGACAGATATTCAGTTGAATAAAGCACTGTTACTGTAGGCTGCCTATGGCAACTTGTCTTTGTTATGTTATAGGAGAACAAACCCCACAGTGAGCTTAAAGCTAATTTAGTGGGTTGATTGTAAATTCCAGAGGCCAGATTTGGTTGTCAGTTGCATAAAACACAAAAACAACTATTTCAACAGAATTACTCCACATGCCTGGCCCTTAGTCTCAACCAGTAACAGGGCAGATGCTGGCAAGATAAAGAGGCCATCTATGCTATCATTAATGAAGTTTCAGGTAAAACATGATGCAACATTATTTCAAAATACTGACATACTGCTACAGGTATTTGGTGCTCTTCCCTTAATTACAATTGCTGGAGAGCACTTTCTTCTCTTCAACATTTGCTTGCCTGAAACCTAATGGCTGTGTTAGAAAGCCTGCAGCTGGATGGGCTATTTTCCTTTACTCATCTCTGCCATTAGTGTGCAAAACTTATGGGAAGGAGAATGTACTCTTTTTTGGATAGACTGTTAAGAGTCAAGACCCTCTCCAAAGAACTGCTGGAGAAGTAAGGGGGAATCGCATCTGCTAATCCATCTGTTTTACAAACTCAGCCCTCTATTAAACAAAAGTTGTATTAAAGCAATTTACCCACAGCCCCCCTTTCCTTGATTTCTTTGCACCACTTTCATAAGATAAGCTCCCTCATTACCAATAGAGCCACGGTTGTCAAAGAAGCCAGTTGTTAAACAACACTTCGCAATGATGCTATTAAGGTTTCCGGATAAAAGCTGCTAACAAGTGTAAAACAACTGTCTGGCATTTCCATCCGAGATGCTTTCCAAAGCTCCCTAGGCCATGCTTCAAGGAGGACTGCCTATTAGGGGAACACCACACAGCAGACTAAGCCTGAAGATAACATTGCCCATGACTTGATGACCCCCCCCTCAGCTAAGGTGGATATATTCTCCATCCTCCATGCTGTCAACTGGTTTGCAATAAAGAAGCACGCTGGCAGCCCAGCACAGATCCCACAACCCACAGTCATGAAGGATGTGAAAACATCAGATCCACCAGAATGTTCATATCTCACACAAGCTTAAAACAGAAGAAAGAGAATAATTACCATGGGCTACAAAATTGGACCTCTACTCCTCAGCCATTTAACCATTACCCCAGAATTTCACAACAAATGATACAACCCCCCCACAAAAGTTAAAGAACTCTGTTAGAAATTTAACGAGACCTATTGCCCATGCAAGGGCTTTTGTTCTGCTAGGGTTGTGTCAGACTGATTACAACATACTCTAATTTTGGACATTAAAACATTTAGTTCCAACCAGTGTTTTCACAGATCTTAGTGCCTTCATATAAACAACAGCTGTTGAAGGGTCTTAGCTGCAGTGTGAGCATGATCAGCCCATATTCATGGGCAGGACTTCTCACAAACCCAAAATGGTGAGGTACCACACACAAGCAGAACGATATGGACCTGTTATTGCTACAAAACTAGATTATATTCTATGCAGGGCTGTAGAGGGAAAAATATTGACATAAATATAAAGCTGCTGGAGTTAAATTTAGATTCATTGAAGGAGCAGGGAAGTAGAAATAAAGAAGCTGACCCCAGTATCTACTGACATATTGGTATTGCTTCAAAGAGGAGTTATCCAGTGATCATTTTTCTAAATATTGGAAATACCCAAACTTCAAGAAAACTATTTGCTTACTGTGCTTTTCCATCTCTTTCTAATTTGAAACACCAACTTAGCTAACAAGCAATCCTTCCAGAAGGAGAATAATGGTGGGAACCGTTGTACTATCTGATTTTAAACAGGCACACTCATCAGTGTATCTCTCCAATTTCCTAATAAGGACTTCGCAACACCCTGAAATTCCAGTTCCTTCAGGGAATCCATCCTAGATTTTTATATTGAAACTCACACATGCTGTGAAAAGACTTGGGGGTAAAGCAACTACATGTAGGGTTTAGTATTGATGACACCCTGGTGACAGTGCCGTCAGTAGCTACAAACACCAGGGGTACCAACCACTGATGGAGGTTCACATCCTGCAAACACTGGAGCTGTGTTTACTGGAATGGTTTTACCAGGGATGAGCAGTTCCATTTTAAACACTTCAAGGCAGAAAACAGAACTCTTCCCTTTGCACAGCAAATTAGAAGTGACCACAACTATGAAACCTTGTAATTCATCAGAGACCACATGGGTTTGTGGGATCCATTGTCTACAGACCCTATCGGAAAATGTATAAGATGGTTATGTGGTGGAAACCCCCTCCCCTCTGTGAGTACCAGACTTCTCAACTCATACACTGACATTTGCATTCCCACCACTCCTGCCAGCAAGCTCAAGGTGACTGCTGCCTCCTCACTATATGGTGTCTGTTTGCACAAGAGCAGCCATGCTACTCCAAACAGTATTTGGGGCAGATACGAAGGATAAAGAACGGAAAAGAACGTGGAAGCAGGCAGTGGAGTCTAAAGCCATCCAGTCTAAAGCCTGAGGCAGCTTACCAATCCTACTACCTCCAGAACCAATTTCTTGGCTTCCTTAAAGAGCTGCCCTTAATTTAAGCAGTTACCTAATAATCTCCATGCTTTAATCCATCCAGTCTCTCCCTATTCCTTGTACACCATAGAAGTATCAATCATGTCTGAATCCAGTTTGCTTCCCCACAGATCACTCTGCTCCAATTTTCAGTATAAAATACAAAATCCTTCATGACTACATTCCTCCCCATATACCAGTCACTCACTCATTCCCTCAGCCCTGCTCCCTGACGTGCTAACCTACATCACCACTTCTCCTGCTTTATCCATCTTTGCTAAATATAGTCTTTAAGGCCTCTACGAAGACCTGGGTGCTCTTTTTTGACCTTAAGGAATCAAGACAGTTAATAAACTAGTCTTTTACACACTTGGTATTAGCAGACATTGACAACAACTCCCCTATCTTCTCTAAGAATAACTATATAAAGCATATATTGCCCCTAGAAGTACACTGATGGCACACTACTGCCCCAGTATAGAGACCTTTACACTTTGCCAGTCTCATTTAGCCACCAGCCCCACAAGTGTTCAGACACTCCTGAGGCACCATAAAGCTCAGGTAGGGATACCAGCGTGGATCGTGGACACTGTTAATGGCAGCAGCATACTGCTGCATCCAGAGTAATGAGCGAGACAAATCAGCCCAGATGCCATACCAAAGCGAGCAATGTAATTCTGTATTGGCTTGCACTGAACTGTGACGTTCTGCATACAGGAGGCCAAACACTGCTGGTCCTTTGTATCCCTTCTTATCCTCTCCTTCTGTCAGACCCACAGGATTCATAATAAGGCAAGCAAAAGCCATCACAAATATTCAGCTTGACATTCTGCATAATAGAAGCCCTGGTAATTTTTTTATAAACCCAAATAAAGTCCAACCTACTGCAGCGTTACGGATGTTCTGGAACAGGGAACACACTGTATAGGGTCAGTGAGTGGCTGGTGACAGCCAGGGTGCCTGTGACCTGCCCACACTGTCATGACAGCAATGCAAATTACATAGCAATATTTACATCCAGACATAGATCTCCCTACCCATATGTATGGGTGGCACATACACGTGTGCATGTACAGAAGCCAGGTTAGCTGACCTCAGTCAGATCTATCCGCAATTCAGGACAGAAGAACAGAAGAATTTACTCTGCCACAATGCTAAGCAGATAATGCTTTTTGCCAGAACAGCTCACTATATTGTATGATAACTGAATGAAGCTAATTTTCAGCAGATTCTAACAGCTCTTAACTGGTAGAAATAGTTCAAGGTCTTCAAACTATACAGTGTTGCATAGCCCCCGATTCACACATTCTGCTAATAACTGCCAGACAATTGTATTGAATTTATTCAAAAACCATTAGCCTCAGAAATTCATATTCTTCGATTCTGCCTTTAGATAGATGCCATATTACACTTACATTAAGGTTAATGTGCAATGCCAATTCTTTCACAAAGGAACTGCAAATATTTGAAGCTACAGTATCTCTTACTAAGGTGTCTGTTTTACAAGTTTATTGTTTCTCTCTCGCAATTCCCCTTTCATCCCTGCCCCTTCCAGAAGAGCTGGGCTGAAAAAATGGTGAGAACATTAGAGCAAATACAGGCACATATTAAGGAAAGTATTCAAGACATTCTTTGTACAGCGTGCATACGCTACCAGCATTACAAGCATTTTTCTTTCATCTGCTCCTTCAGAGATGAGCCTCCAAAATACTTAAAAACAGCTTCATAAATATCCTTTGGAAAACCATCATCACATCTTCAGAGTGCTGGGTGTGTTAAACGCCTGCCACTGAAGAACGATGTTAAAACCTGCAAGGAGTCGGAGGTGGAAGCTGAGGAGCAGAATGCAGGAATGTTTAAACAAGAGAGCCTCAGTGAGAGGCCAGGGCATGTGGGTACTTTATAGAGAAATAATACACACGTACCATTTATGTTATAAAAAAACATTACAGGTAGGCAAGCTTCTGTAATTTATCTAATACTCTTTTATATTCATGCTTCCTTAGGTTTCATGCAATTTATTAAGTTTTCAGCCTTGCCTGCAGCAAAAAGGATAAACAAAAGCAGATGTGAAACTCCCTGTTTTAAGGGCCCACCAACCTCCTGCAAAGCCAGTAACCAGCTGGGGGAAGCCTGATTGCCATCAGCTCTGCACTCACCAGTCCAGCTGCCCTCTCCTCCCACAGCAAGCTACAGACTGGGCCCTAAAGGGATATGCCATGACCCATAGCACACCAGGCAGGTCTTGCCTCTTTAGGAAGAAGTCACTCCCCTCCATTCTGGCAGATATTTGGTAGGAATAGTGTTTTGTTGGCCAAGGGTTAAGTAAACCCCAAGAACAAAGAGCCTGGAGAAGAAGGAGAACTGGACCAACAAGGGTGACACATAGAATCATAGAATGATTTGGCTGGAAGGGACCTTAAAGCTCATCCAGTTCCAATCCCCTGCCACGGGCAGGGACATCTTCCACCAGACCAGGGTGCTCCAATCCCTGTGCAACCTGGCCTTAAGCATTGCCAGGGATGGATATCCCTTAGCTGGTCACAGAGAACATGATGGAATTCATGAACATTTATACAAACAGAAGGCAGAGCTTGTTTGTTGGTTTGTTAACTGGTTTCTTATTGTTAGCTTGTTTGTTATTATTAGAGTTTGTTATTGCTCACCACGGAACAACCAAGAGATTACATCTTCACTGCACCTTCGCTAAAAGGCTCTCACTGATATCAAGCAAGAAGCATTGTGAAAATTTGTTTGTTAGACTTCGCCATTCTCACTCACAGAAGAGGAGGTATCATGCTGTGGTACAAGAGATGCTGGAAAAGCACAGAGCACATGATGTATTGGGCTTGCGTTTGACCAACTCAGGGACCTGTGGAGGAAACCCATCAGACTCTACTCTCATCCATCCAGGCACACCTTCAATTAAAGGCCATGGGGGTAACAGACATGGAAGACTATGATACTTCCCACTGTTACACCGATTTCTCTGTTATTGATGCAGCCCTATTTCTAGACATGTAAGCCATTGAATAATCACACTTACTCCACAATCTTGGTTTTACTAGAGTCTCTAACCCGACAATCTAGAATCACTGAGGTCCACAAAATTCAACTAAACCCCAAGAGATTGCAGGTTCTCTCCCTCCTACACTATCTTAAAGAAATAGTTTCAGCCATTTCCTATTTTTCGCACAAACTGAGAAAGCCCCTGAAACCCCTTAACCCCCCTGTTCTAGTGGCTGTTTCTCAAACATTAACAGCTTCCAGATTAAAAGTCTCATAAGGCAAAAGGGGTGAGAAGAGAAGGAGGAGGGGGAAATCCCAGCTCACAAGGTGCAGCTGAAAAATAACAAACGCCTTTGAAACTGGAAGGGCAACTGAGCCGCAGTGCCGCGGCGCTAGTGAGCACACACATAATGAATTGGGGATTCCCTGTGTCAAGGCCAGCTCTGAGCGCGAATTGCAGAGTTCCAGGGAGGATCAATAACTGTCAGAAGGAGAAGAAAGTGAGCACTAAATTCACTCGCCTTTCATCTTCAACAAATGGAACAGAAAATCTGATGGATGACAGAACCTTTCGTTTCTATAGCGTTCTTGTTGAACTAAAGACTGGTGACATCGAGATGATTCTCGACATGAGCTTCTGTAGATCCAGAAGCAATTATAAAAAATACAAATAAAAGAATTCCCTTTCAAAGAAGCCCCCAAACCAAAAGTGGTAATTCAGAAGGGCAGGGTAAATAAGAAATATTAATGAAAGCCCATGCCAGTGGTCAGCCCCTAGCACGCGAAGAGTGCAGAGTTTTGGAAGCATGGAGTACATTAAACACAACACACTCCTTGCCTCCCCCATAATTAAGTTAGAGATGTGAGAGCAAAAGCAATAGAGGCTGTCTGCTTAGTTTCTCTGCTTGGCAGGGCACCACACACACATGCACACAATTTCTCCTCTCCTCCATTTGTGAAAGCAGGGGAGGGGGGGAAATAAAAAATAACAAAGCAAACAAAAAAAACCCCTTGGATTTCAAAGAAGGAACATGCTACTGCTCAAAGAAATGCCAAAAGCTCATCTCCATCCCTTTATATTCTACTGTAGACAGTCACTCAACCCATCAGGAGAATTGTATTTTGAAACAAACAACAGCAGCACAGAAGGGAGACAGGACCTTTTGTACAATCTAACTGGCTTCTGTACCTTGACTTTCACATCAGATATTTGTCTTGGCACGTGGGCAATGGGGGAAGGGGAGACATCTCTGGACACCTTATGACACACTTCCCCATGGTGTAACAGTTCAGAGCACAGAGGTACATCTCTGACTGTGGCCCATGAAGGCTGAACATGCAATGTGATAACCTACGGTGCCTTTGCCCCATACACTATCACAAAAACAAGCCACAGGGCAACGGAGGGAAAAGTCTCAGCAAAGAATACGTGATCAGTCCTCAACCTTACAATCTGAATTCAGTAAAGAGATGAAATTACCCCAAACGACTGTTTAAGTGGGTTGGGGACAAAACACTTTCCTGGAGTTTGCTCTCCTGCCCAAATGGGCTGCTGATGTCTCCCACCACTGCAATGAACCATCCGCAAAGGATGTGCAACTGAACCCAGCTCAGAAGAGGCATCTTTCTGACACTGAAATGGAAATTTAAAAGCTTGCAAAACAAATGCAGTGACTCAACTGGGTATAAGGGCTTGGTGTAAAGTTCAGAAATTGGCCTACGCACGCTAATTCCACCTTACGGCATGTGTGCAGGAAGGCTATTCCTACTTTCTCAGAGGAATAAAGATATTAAATGACTAGCTCCAAGATGCTAGGCTAGCTGATGGCAATAAAGAACAACAAAACAAACCCTAGCCCTTGTGTTTTAATCCAAACAGACCACGCCACATGAAACCGAGATTAGCACGGGCTCCCTAGTGCCATTTAATGCCTACCACAGACTTATTGTCTTTGTGGCTCCCTGGCCAGCGCCAGCTCCGCACCACACCCTGTGGTTTCCCACTGACGCACGGGCATTCCTGCTGAACCACGGCTCTGCCACCCCATCCCGCCTAGCAGCCACACAGCCTGTGCCCAGCCAGCCCTCTGGCTTTGCTTTTTGGGAAACCAAGAGAATTGGGAACCCAACACCACCATTCTGACAGCCTCCTTGAGAACCATAACAGATTCCCTGTGTTTTCCTCTAGCCCTCTTTCATTCATTTACTTCTTCATTTCATTCTGTAGAGCCGCAGCCAGTTTAACTGCTGGGCATCTAGGGAAATAACACCCTTTAGATACTGCCCCCTCAACCCTATCCTAGGGGAGTATCAGCAATGGCCTATCTGAAAATCTGCATCACCTAGCAGAGGGAGAGAGTTGCCTGGCATCCCCATTGAATAATCAGATAATTCTGGCATCTCAATCAAACTGTGGTTCTCAAAACGAGGCTTTGCCTCCATATGAAAGAAAAGGGCAGCACAGAGCCATACAGGAGTCCATTCATCCCTCCAGATGGGTACAGCTCTCCTGTTGACAGCACAGCGGGAAGGAGAGCATCTCACTTCAGTGACAGTATCTAAAATCAATCTAGAATATACAAATCCAATTTTAAAGGAGAATATCTATTTCACATCAAATACAGATGCAGAATCCACAACTTCAGATTAACAGCATCTTCCCAGTTTAGCTTAATCTGCTTTGAAAGTGACATAACCTGCATTAGGCAGACACTCTTATTCTCCAATAAAAGCATCCACACAGGAGCTAACATGAAGTAGCTCCTCAAGAGTAATCCCATATGTAGCCAAGGCATTGTTTCTCACAGACTGAAGCCTCTTGCTGTGCCTTCCCTCCCTAAAAGCCATAAAAAGTTGCTGATACTGAAGGGCTGCTTTGCTTCACCTCGTAGATTAGTGCTTCATTACACAGCTATTCACAGCCTCCCCAGAACAATGAGATGCCACCACGAACTGAATAGAATTTTACAGTCTGGATTTTTCTCCACTGAAGGCAACTTTTTAGTCTCTTGGAAGGGTTTATAAAATATCCTCTAAGTCTATGTTAAAATAAACAGAAGCAATCAGCGTCGTCTCCAAGCAGGATCTCCTCCGCACATCTCAAAAGGCTTTGCACGAAGTTTCCATCGCTCAACAAGGAGCATCTCATGAGGGCAACGCACTCCAGCTGATTGCACAACGACAGCAAGAGCCAGGAAAACTCCAAACCTAATCTGAGAGCTGACACTGACTCATTGTGTGGGCTTGGGCAAACCACTTAACCTCTCCGCATCTCAGCTTTTCTTGCCCATAAATGAGAGTAATAATACGGAGCTCCTTATTTCCCAAGGGACTGATAGGGAGCCTTGGGTTTGTACGGCACTTTGGAAACATGAAGTGCTACATAAGTGCTAAGTACCATTATCTAGAACTTCCACCGCCACCTCCACATGCGGGTGCAGTAGATGCTGCTGAGAAGTGGCCCACAGGGAAGACTCCTGTGTACATGTTTATCCTGAGGTTTCACTGGGAAGATGTTCAAGCAGCAAAAGGGAGATTTAAAGTCCTCTCCTCACAGAAACAGGAGTGATTTCTAGTAAGGCATTTACCCAGAGCAAGGGCAGCCCAGAGCTGTACAGGACTCCATTCATCCCTCCAGATGGGTACACCTCCCCTGTCGACAGCACAGTGGGAGGGAGAGCACCTCACTTCAGTGACAGTATCTCAAATCTGTGGCAGTTCTTAATCACGCCTCCAAACATGCAACCAGAAAAACAGGGGCGTTTTCCTGAGCTCTTCATTAACCACCACCACCTCATGCCCACATCTCACCAGGCTGGGTTAATATTCACGGGAGAAGAACGGCAAGCAGCATCCAAACCCTTATACCACCCAGCACGTGCTCACTCCAGAAGGCAGGCAAGCAACATTCAACTCATACTAAGTGTGACTTAGCCTGTTTCTTGCTTTGCTAGCTTCCTGACCTGCACAAGCTGGATTCAGGTCCTGCAAGGTGAAAGGACATGACAGTACTTGACACCCAAGCTCCACGGGCTACTCCAGGCACATCCCAGAGCAAGGGTGCGTAAGAAAGTGAAGTAGATGCCCTGCTGTTTACACTTCACCAAAACCTTAACATAAGCAAATGTTAAAAATGCTGTTCATACTAGACAGTTGAACATGCCTTGGAGGGTTATAGTCACCACATGTATCTACAAGATGCATTTTCTCCTCAACATCCCCATTCTTTCCTACCTACTGGTACACCTAAACTAGAACACTAAATATCTGCTAATTCATAAAATCACAGAATGGATTGGATTGGAAATTACCTTAAGCTAATATAGTTCCAACCCCCCTGCCATGGACTTGGGACACCTTCCACTAGATCAGGTTGCTCAAAGCCCCGTCTTGAAGATGTGGCCCTAAATACTACTTCGGGCAACTAAAGAGATGCACAGATGGGCTGTGGCTGTACAGTGGCCATCTCATGAACGTGTTGTGCAATGGCACTAAAGATAGTGTTGTTCCACCTGGAGCAGCAGCTAAGCCTCTTTAGGAGATGGGGAGTGGGGAGGAGTAGGGAAGCAGAGATCTCTCGTCAGCTGTTATAATCAGTAATAAGTTCATGTTCAAATGAAAGCTGACTGTTATTCATCACTAGAAAGGGGTGGAAATTTCGTAACAGCCCTAAGAAGATACTTCAAAACACTATTTTATTTCCTTCTGTGTTTATATAATGCACAAAACCAGTGCAACCTGAGCTACGTTAGTATTACACTGTACTCTGTAACAAATAAGCGAAATTCATGAACAGACAAATCTAACCGCTTTCTGTGACTACACCAGCAAATGAATTTGGTCATAAGGACACTTGCCAAGACAGTGAATTTAATGCAAGCACTGGAGAATCTCCATGGAAAATAAACTTTCATTAATTAAAGAGTATCACTCGCTGCTCAACGCAGGGAACGGAAACACATCACATGTTCCCCATCCCTGCTCAGAGGAGCTCCAACACCAACCAGCTCAGAAGAACTGCTGGTGGCTGATCTCCAAGGCAAAATGTTGAGACTAGAGCATGAGCAACAAACGCACTTCCAAGAAAAATCACGATCTCTTCAGTGATCCTTCACTAACAGGAAGAGCAATTCATTTCGCTGCACGAATGATTAATTATAAATTATTAAATCCAGCTCTACTCAGGATACTTACCCAGGGAGCCAACTGCTCTGACATGTCAACAACTTTTGTTTTCTGAATCTCTGAAACCAGTATCAATTCAAAACACATATGGAACCAGATTTTCCATGGATGATCTGGATAAACCCTCCCCACTCATCTTTGGAGACAGCCTTTGTCAAAGAGGACACTGCAGTTATTTTTACCCTCTTCCCTCTCTCCCATCAGTGTAAAACACACAGGGAAGCATCTGGAGAGCAACAGCTTATATTCCACATCCTTATCACATAGGAGAGTACATCTCCTGACCAGGAATATCTGGGGAGAAGCCTGCCCATGAATGCAAGCTTTGCTGCGTTACAGCGTGCAGCATTCACGGAGGAGGCAATTTCCTGCCCGGCAGGAAGGCGGCGGAGAGCCCTCAGCATCTCCCAACCTCCTGCCTGCCAGCGAGCAGCAGGCAGGGATGGCTGCGTGCAGGCAGGGGATGGGGGGCAGGGGAAGCCAGAATCTGAAAGCAGGAGAAAGTGCGGGGCTGCGAACATGCATCCGAACACAAAGCAGCCGGAGGATGCACGGATACGAAAATGGGATACATTATTATTCCATAAATTAAGTTAAAGCAACCTCAGCACATCCCAGACCTTTAATACCGGGCTGCTGCGCACCAAGCAGTTGGCTTCCAGCCTGCAAAATGTTTCAACTTCACTCAACTGAGGCAAGACCCACGTTTTATTAAAAAAGATTTATCTTCCTGCAAATAAACCTCAACAGCTTTTGCGCCCTGAAGAAGCAACTTGGGTTTGCAGTCTCGCCCTCCTCCCACACCAAAACACACAGAATCTGATGAGTAAAGAATTACCAGTTACAGCTTTCTGAACCTTGCCCACGTTGGGCTGGTATGCAACAGGTTTCAATGTTTGTTTTTATAATAAATAAAGCAAAAGTAGGATGAGACGACGAAGCTCCTCGTGTCTCCTCTGCCTCCTTTGAAGATGCTTTTTGAAGACTTCAGCAAAATTGTCAAGCAGTTAATACAATAAAGGGCATTCCCTATCTCACATTTCAGCCTCTTCCAAATCATCCAGACAGCCTTAAAATACCCAAGTTTGCCCGTCAGCCATTTAATGAAGAAATACTAATAAAAAATAACATGTAACACCCCCCCACACACACATTTTTCCTTCTTCTTAATATCTGCTGGCCTGCTGCATAATGTCATTTGTCCTGATAAAAAACCCAAAACAAAACCAAAACCAAGTTTTCCAGGCAAGCAGCAACACTTAAAACCAAATTAAAGCGGCATAAAGCCCAACTTGAACAGCAGACAAGTATGCGGAGAACAGCGTGACCTTTCCTTATCACCCACTGACATGCTTAATCATTTCCAAACAAGAAAAAATGCTCTTTTCTGCCACTTCTTCATTCTGCAAGCACCTCAGGCGCCTGCGTGGCCGGTAAAGAGTTAAATCTCCCACTATCCCCTGCTGCCTGCGAAAAATCACTGAAACAATTGAGACATTGTCCAGTGAACAAGACTCCCAGGGACTGACATTTTTGTTTATGTCCCAGTTCTCAGCCTGTCAATTTTCACTCCCAACGCTAAAAGCCCGGCTTGCCCCAATACAGTCTGCCCTCGGCTGAAAAGGCTCCACTTCATTTATTTTATTAAAGCTATGGCGTGTTTATGATTCAGAGCTCTCCCCATCCGAGGACCTGTTGGTCCCATCCCCCTTGCCTTTCCCGTTGCCCTGAAATAGCGACTTCCTAACTCCGAGGAGGCTTTGCAATGCCTTTCACAGAGCCACTGCCAAGAAAGTAACTATGCTTAGGTTCAACACCGATATTCGCATTGTGCTGGGGCATGAAACGCGTATTGCTGTACTCTAGTCCCTTAAAATAGCCTTTGATTAGTAACGGGGGTAAGGTTGAGGGGAAGGGAGCTGGATGCTAAGCCAGAGTGGCAGGAACTTCAAAAAGAAAATGAAGTAAAAAGAAAAACCACATCCATTCTCAACACCCAGCAGCAAACTAAAAAATACACATAATGGAGTAAAACAAACATCTTGGAGCAAAGCGGTGTTGTCTCGGCTGTATTTCCTGCCTGCGTTTCCATAATGACCGGAGCGTCAGGCCCAAAATATATCCCTTTCCTTCACCCCCGCCGTCCTTCCCCCACCCCCCCACCATTCCCAGCACTTTTTTTGTGTGTTACGCTCTCAATACTTTATCTCCATGAAAAGCACACACAGCGGTCACCAGCGTTTCCTGTTTGCCGAGTGTGCTTTAACTATATCACACCCTCCGCCGCTGCGCTGGAATGCACAGCATATGGCATTGTGAAAGGGTTTACTGTCGAATAATGGCAGCAATGCAGTCCTGCTGGTTTATATCAAACCCTGTCACTCTCTTCACGGAGGTCCCTCTCGTGCTCTCCAAGAGGCGAGGTAAAACACACACACACGCACACACTATTTTTGAGTCTCACATAGGACATCAACAGAAGCCCAAATGGATCAAGCCTTGCAAACTCAAGGCAAGGAAGACTGCAACTTATGAAGTGGTGAGTTGCAGTCACTCATGATTTGTTTTGAATCTCAGTCCCCAAAACATCCACAGGATCCTTTTATAGATAGACAATAGGGCTGTTAGAAATGCTTTAGCTCCTCACTGTGATTCCTACAGGCATGGCTACCATGGGCTGGAGAGTGGCTGTGTGCCCAAACCCCTCTTCTCCAGGTTGGCATGGCTGTCAGCATGAGCAACTGCTTGAGCTCCATCCCAGAGCACAGTTTCATCTTCCCCTACTCTCAAAATCCAGGACTCATACATGGAACACATCCATGGGAAAGTCAAACATACATCACCACCACCTTTCACTTCAGGTCAGAGTTTCAAACCTCTATTTTCATTTAATTGCTTACAGGTTTATTTTTGTGGCTTTATTATTTTTTTATTTTAAAGCAACTTTAAAAGAAGAGGACTCACAAATAAATAAATAAAGTGCTGCTTCCAACTGCAGTCAGGTTTAGCTAAGGTGCTCACAAAGGTTATACTTCAAAGTGCTTTTGTGCAGATCTTGAAATGCCTTCCCATGCCCAGATGCATGCGGGCAGCAGACGCTGAAATGAGTAGCAATATTTTAAAGTCCATTGAAATGCATCCATCCACCCTCTCTTCATAAAAGGAAGCCTTACTTAACAGGCATTTATTATTGCTGAACTAGGGTTGAAAGTTCAGTGTCCTTATAGACCAAAATTATCAAGATTTCTGAGTCTGCAGCCCACGTTTAAGTCCTAATGAGCTATTGTACCACACTCACTGCTATTAACTCTTTGATGTCAGGAACCCATGTTGCTCTTTTAAACACCTCACAGATGTCCAAGAGGAAAAAGTGCAGAGCTCACCTGTGCTGAGGACAGGTGAGCAACTGTAAGGTTTTTTTTTTGCCTTTAGTCCCCCTCCAGCAAAATATGCAAAGACAACTACAGCATTAAATATGCATGTCAAAGACAGGCTAGCCTACCAGTCTGGACTGTGAACATGGAGTCAGGGGAGCTGTACATCGCTCCCAGCTTTGCCATGATCTGCTATGCAGAACACATTACCTTCCTGGGAAGGGGATGTGAGCATACGGTGCCCATCACACCATATGCATATAGCAGTCAAACCCCTGTTGTGCCTTGCTCTGAACAGCCCCATCTCCCCTGGATGTGAGCCATATAGAGCAGGGGCAGCTACCCACTTTTCTGAGGGTAGCTTGTCTGTTAGATCCTCTTAAATACAGGTAACAACAAAGTGAAAATTAAATTAATTGGTACCAAGTGCTTCAACCTGCTTGTTTCACAACCACAGCAGTGAAATACGATGTCCACAGGGACATACCACCATGAGGTTTGGATGGTGCTTGGGAAGGGAAGGGTCCATAATGTTCCATCCCCAACTAAGGCATCCAATCCCAACCGCCAGCAAACAGGAGCATGATGACGCCTTAACACAAGAGTCATGAGCCCGGCTCGGTGCCCAGGCAAAGAGCAGCTGAGTCGGCCATAAAATGGACAAGGCACCAGCATTTTAGCCATTCTTCTCTGCCAGAAGTGTTGGGGCTCATCCCCTACATTTTCTCACCATTTACTCACCCCACAGATACCTCAGCACAGCGATCTGAAGTGGCCAAACAATTGCCTACGCAGGAGCACAGCTTAACAGGCTATCTATGGCGTGAGTGGACATCCCTGGACGTGCTCTGGGCATGATGAGCCCAACAAGTTACTGCAGGGTGAGCTTCACCAAGGTTTACAGCACCTCTGCAACTGCTTGGCCACACGCTCGGCTCTGGACATAGACATGAGCAAGTTCACCTTCAGTCCAAACGGCATCTGCTACCTCACGTTTACCCCTTGGGCAGCAATTGTGGAGCAACCAGCATGCCTTAGATTCAAACCAGAGCTTATCCCAAGGTAACCCTTCCTGGCCATCAGAGCCCTTTAATGAGGAATGAGAAGCAGGTTACTTCATGTCAGTGAATGACTTCCCTCCAAACAGCTCAGCATGCCTGAAAAGCACTGAGACTGGGAGTCAACATGGAGCAGCTACAGCTTTAGCAATGCAAACCCTTGCTTGCTTCATATTAATTAACCATGTGGACATGCCCAACATGCAGTGACAGAAGTTCTGCCGTCAGGGAAAACCGCACTACAGCCATCTGGGGTTTTCTGGTGGTGCTGCTTCCATTCAGCTGCTTGGCAGGAGAAGCATTCATGGCCATAAGTGCACAGTAAGGAAGTCTGGAGGCTTTCAGGTCCTTTCACTCTGCTCTCCTCCATATAATACTCTTTCCTTAATACAGGGCAGTCACATCCCCGTAACACACAACATGGACATTACAGTGCTCTGCAGGCATACAACAGGGAAGAATTTTGTTGTTTTGCCTTTCCTCTTCCAGACATTATCCTTCCACCCAGGGGAGGAGACCATGGAGAGATTTTATGCATTTCCCAGTGGGCAGATGAGAGACAAGAGACCAAAACCTTCCTTCAACATTCCTCCTCCTATAGCCATAGCAAGAAATACATCATTGCAATGACAAGCTCCAGGGGAGAAGAGCTCAGGACACAATATTCCTTCTCTCCCTCCATTCCCCATCTCAGTACGTGCTAGCAGAAGCCACAACATCTTTCAGGAAGGGGCTTTATTTCATACAAATGCTCATTTCCACTGCCCCAACTCAGAAAAGTGACACTGTACAAAACAATACTTAGAGCACACACTTAAATGTTGTCCTGAACATGGATGGACATCAACTCACGTTTAACGATTTCTTGAATCAAGGCCTAAAAAGTAAAAAGGAAGGGGAAGGGGAAGCTAGTTTCCACAGTAATAGTAGTTGAGAGTCTTTGAGTCTTGCCAACAGGAAAAAATGCGTGTCAGAGAACTGCTCGCCTCTCCTAGGAAACCAGCACAGACCCAACTCTTTTTGCAGGGTAGCAATGCAAGGCCCAGGAACACCCTCAGGTACTTAATTTGCACCCTTCCTCTTGTATACACACACATAAAGATTCAAATCATTCATACCCAGGACCCACTACCAGCCTATCCCTCATTACGTATGTAGCATTCCTACACAGACAAGCCTGGCTGCAGAGCTTCTGCTTTCTGGGCCAGAGGAAGGACTGATTTAGTCACCCAGTTCTAAGAGATGACATGCAAGGTACATCTGAGACAAAGACTCATGGATACACGGGGTCCTGACAGCACTTAAATAGCACCATAAGTATCTTTCCTGTAAGGTCTGATATATGTTAGGATTTTACGTTTAGAAATCGAGAAATTTTTGTTTGGTTTTCCTGGGGGGCTGCAGGTTTTTTGCATGCCTCTAGAATGCGGATGTGGAAATCATCAGTTTTTCAAAATCAACTTGGGAAAGTTACTTTACATCTCTCTGGTCACACTGGTGTAACAAAGGAGTGAGCAATACATCTCCATGTCGGGAAAGTGCTGAATGATTTTGCTCACTGGTATCTATCAGGGACAAATGAAACTTCACGGTAAGGCCCCCTGGAACCAGGCCCTTGTTACCAGCTTACTGTGTATTCAAAACCAAAGTCTGTTGGACACGAATTTCTAGCTTTGTTTTGTGAAATGAGGCACAAAACATTGCTCAGACAGAGATTAGGAGTGCAACATTGCTTATGAAGGCATCACTCCTTGTTATCTGCAACATCTCTAACTCTCCAAAGGCTTTCCAAAATAGGTCTGCCCCTTGCCAAATAGGGACAGAGAAGAAAGCATCCTTCCTTCTCTTTACACAATGGCTTACTGAGCAGCTCCAGTTTCTTCTGTAGGAGAGAGTACAAATGTCTATACTGTCCAGAAAGTGAAGTATCCCATGAATAATCCCAAACCACATGAACTTGGGAGAAGAGCAATAATTCTGGGTTTGAGCAATTTGACAAGCAAACAGTCCTGAGCCCAACAATGCCAGTTTCCTTCCTTTCTTTTTAGTGATAAATATGTGCTGTTTTCCTTACTACAGCACCTGGACACAGTATACAGACCTTGTTTAGACAGAAAATAGGAAGTTCCCATTCAAATAGGCTCGTCTGCACTGGGAAGTTTTTATGCAAGGGCTCAAGTGTGAATTGGAAAATGCAGAACAACTATTTCGAATTATCTCTCCGTGTGGACACTGTTATTCAGCACTAAGAGTTTCTTTGTGAGATTTAGCTTAATCCGTTTCCAAAGCAGATTAAGCTAAACCACACAAAGGACCTCTTACTGCTGAATAAGAGTGGCTGCATGGAGAGATAATGAGGAATAGTTATTCTGAGGCAGCTACTTCGACTGCATATTTGGGCTTGGCCACTCTGCACCAACAAGCCCAAAGCCATACTGGAAAGGGAAGACTGGTTCTAGGAATCTGGGAACAGACAGTGCTGGGGCTGGACCACACCATTAAACCTTCTGCTCTACACACGATGGCTGCTCCCACTCCAGTCAGCACGGGCTCTGGCTCCAAAAGAGGCTGCATTATTCAATACCTGCTTCTCTCAGCTCCAGATTGAATCCAGCCACAAACTTCATCTGCAGACAGGGTGCACAGGGAGAAGGACCTGCGGCGAGCAGCCCTGCCAATTCTGCCACCCTCGGTACACATCATCTTTGATCTGACAGGCTCACCCATCTGGCTCTCCAGCATCACCCGGCGCTGCTGCGGCTCTTTGCCATTGCCAAGGCCGAGCTGCCACGCACGGCTGCTGCTCTGCAGTCCTCGTGCATGCTCCGGGCTTTGGGGATGGACCGTCTGCACTCTCTCCATCCCTCCTGGCACAGCAGCCCTGCTGCAGGAGAGCTGATAGCTCACCATTATTTCATTTTAGGCCCATGCAAGTCCCTAGAAGTTAATCTAATATGCGTGCTCCAGCGTAACATAAACTGACACGTGACTGAATCCAAACAGAGCTTGGGCTTCTCTGTGCAAAAACAATGCCTCCTAAACCATCTTCCCAGTGTAGGTTTCTACCTTGAAGTGGTGCTTTCTGCAGCTTTACTGTATTCTGAGCTAGTCATGAAGGGACAGAATTTAGGGACTCATATTTGCATCACATCTGGGACATAGCAGGTATTTGATAAACAAAAGATACAAGATGCAGTAGATGTACTTCCTGAAGTACACTACCCTGGAGGCAGCATAGTTACGTCTTTCTTAAGGATCTCTGATGAGCAAGCTTTTGGCTTGCTTCCCCCTCACCCAGAAGGTTCCAATACTCAGATATGTCGGAGAGATAGACCAGATATATTTTGGTGTGCCTCGACAGACCAAAATGACAGATCTCGGGGCTCCAGCTCAGGAGCAGAAGCTGTAGCACAGCCCCTCCAGGAAATCAGAACTGGTGCTGGTTCACCACAGAATCCTGGGCTATAAACCTGCTGTTTCAAGAGTAGCTGCTAAGCTATCCCCAGTAATGTCAGACAATCCTGGGAACACTGCAGCCACCTCAAGGTAAGCCACCCCAGCACCCATGAGCCAGCGTCTCTGCTGGCATCAAGGACCAGGTTCTCCCAGGTCCAAGTGGGTGATTCACTAGAAACAGATGCTCAACAGATTGTACCAAGCATATCGTAACACCCCTACTTAGCTTCCTTCTCCTGGAGCAACACTTAGGATTGCCAGCCACTACAATTCTACAGCCAGTCTAGCAATGGTTGCTATTTTTCTTAAAGCGTGGTAGCCTTGCAGTTATGTGCTTAGAGAACCTGGGCCTTACAGCACACAGCAAGCTCCTGAACTGCTGTAGAGAAAAGTTTGAGAACGAGCAGAGTATACCCTGCAGGCTCAGGAACAAGAGAACAAATAAAGAGAATACAAAATGTATTATTTAAGAAACAGAAAACAAACAAGAACACCACACACACAAAAAAATCCCCACCAATCCTCATGATCTTTTGAGGCCTGACTCATGATCCTAGAACAATTGGGGTTGGCAGTACTATACATGTCACAGCATTTATTCACAGCTGAAATACCCCAACATCCAAATACTTCAGTGTTCTTGGAGCTACTCACAGATCTCCTGACTACAGCCAAGCGTGACAATTCATCCCAGCTGCCAATCCAGCCCCAAGGTATCTTCTGAAGGTGCTTTAGTGCTGACTTATGTTTGCAGAAGCATTAAATTCCTGCTCACTTCACAGGAAGAGGTACAAGCTTGCACATTTCCCCTGTCTTGGCGTTAAAGCATAGGGACTACCTCCAGTACCTAAATCAGGAGGAGAGGACCGACACTGTGCCACTGAGTAAACACAAAGGCACAAAGCAGCCCCCTAAAAGT
Organism: Melopsittacus undulatus; assembly: GCF_012275295.1. Classification (NCBI taxonomy): domain Eukaryota; kingdom Metazoa; phylum Chordata; class Aves; order Psittaciformes; family Psittaculidae; genus Melopsittacus; species Melopsittacus undulatus. The sequence continues at coordinate 102,763,670 of NC_047530.1, read as the reverse complement.
CTGAACTATTTTGCAAACACATCACATTACCAAGTGAATTACTTCTAAGGAGCCCACGCTTCTTCCGTGCTCTACACAAACCAAGCACTACATTTCCCATTCATATTTCGTGGGTACTGAATATAATGTGTGTGTTTTATAGGAATCCATCCAAAACAATTTTATTGGGCTGCTCGTAGGCAAATTCTATACTTAGCCCTAAACATTCAGGTTGGAACAGAGAATTTTTTTTAAACACAACCCGTCCCAGTGAAAAATCAAAAGGAATTAGTGGTGAAAGGTTTAGCCACAAAATTCTCAGCAAGCTTAATTTGTTCTGTGGCTTAATTCCATGCAGCTCTGAAAATTCAGGACAAGATGTTTGCACACTTTGGCCATGCATTAATGAAATATTATGTTTACTTTGCAACTGCCAAAGCAATTAGCCAAATAAAGTATAGAGCATTTAAAAGGAGAGAGTCAATGAAGGAGATTTCCAGTTACGTCTGCATGGGTATTTCTGCAGCGTGAGTCTCAAGGGTTTGAGTGTTGGGTCCATGCACCAAGGTCCATGACCTACATGCCAGCAGGACTGTTCAGACACATAGTCCTCTCCCTCCTATTGCATGTGTCCCTCTTATTGCCAGGCACTGACATGAATGATACCCAACTCCTTACTCCCCAAACACCACTATGTTGCTGCAACTCAACACAGTCTTCATACTCAAAGGATTGCCCTGCAGATCTTCAGGGAACAGGGTGATCCATCACGGGCACACACAGCCTGAAGTCCAAGAACATCTCCAGGCTACTGCAGAGGAAGAACAGCCTCTAGACAACAAAGTATTAAAGACAAAACAAAAGCCTGAAAAACCCTCTTGGGACACTGCAAGTGGAATCATAGAATCACAGAATGGTTTGGGTTGAAATAAGGTCATCTAGTTCCAACCCCCTTGCCATGGCAGGGACACCTCACACTAAACCATGTCACCCAAGGCTCTGTCCAACCTGGCCTTGAACACTGCCAGTTGCAAGATTATGCTTCCAGATGGCTTCTCCATACATTCAGCACTGAGCATGATGTACCCCACTTCTGGCATGTTTGAAGGGACACTGTTGGTGACTTTAAAAATCTAAGTTAAACTTAATATTTGTAGGTATCTCTCTCTGCCTTCGAAGTGTGTAAGTGCAAACCACATAAGACAAAAGACATTAGGGACTAGGCAGGAAAGACTGCGCAGCTTCAATTCTAGCCACTCCAGGAAACAACTCCTGATCCCTCCAAGCCACCCTGTGGTCCCAGGCACCCGCTGTCCACACACAGAGAGAGGCTGAGAACAGAGAGTACATTTCAGATAGTTTTGCCTTCAGTTTTTCCTGTCATATTATGTTTTGAAAACACATTTTTACCTCCTTAAGCAAAAAAAATTAGCTACACTACTGCACAGTGATTCTTTGTTCTTGGGGATTCAGTCCACTTTATGGCTGTGTTCATTACATATTAGAAAACCCAGGCCAAACAGCACTAGAAGTCCTCCCCCAAAGGTAACATTTACATTGACTTCAAAAGGCCCCCCTGCAGAAGAAAAAGAGGGATTTTTTTTAACCTTTAACTATTTTGTGAGAAATATACTGTACCAAACCACCACCATTTTGGGTTCTGAATGGTTTTGCCCTGTACAAAGGAAGCTAAAAGCAAGTCTCTGTACAGCTGAGACAGCAGGAGGCAGGATCCTGGGACCAGTCTTTTACCCTTACTCCTACCCAAAACAGGCTATGGCTGAATCAGAGCATTTACTTAGCAGAAAACAGGGAAGAACAGAACTAGTTTTCTCCTTAAGGTAGTAGGAATGCATGCACAGATACAAAAGGAACGATGGAGCTGAAGCGAGCAGATTCTGGAGGTCCTTGCACACACACACCATACTCATTTTCAGTTGCCTGTCCACACCACAACAGTTTCCATGTGAGAATCCCACTCCTCAGGCACCAAGATCTCATTCCTACCACCATGTATGGAGCAGATCAGGTGCATGCTGAACAGGGATTTCAGGACAACTAGCAGCCTACCTGCTCAGAGGAGCACACAAGGCATCCAGCTGGAGTCTGCTTTACACCCAAAAACTTCCTGCTAAAATTGTTCTAGGAAGTCTTAATATCTTCAATGAAATCAAAGGTCAGGAAAAAAATGGGGGAAATAACCATATAAACCGTTAAAAAAAATCTCAGCCTCTTAATAGTGCTATCTGCAGGCTGAATTCAGAATTTTGACCTAGCAAGCTTAATAGCATACTATTAAAACAATTTTTCCCCCAGTTTTCTTTCACCTTTGGACACAGATAAGCAGCATGACTGTGCCAGAGCAAGATGCAAGAGTCTTACAAGACGAGTGAAGCACCTAAATGCAAATAAATGCACTGGTCTCAAATGGAGCCTCATGCTGTACCTTCCTCAAGACATGCTGAACATAATTTCAGTTTAATATTCTGTTTCTCATTATGGGCCTTGGAGACTCTCTCAAGCACCATGAAAAGCAGAATTAACCCAGCCCTCGGCACTGGGGGCAATCCAGCCAAATTATTCATGCTGGTCTTTTGCTTCGATTTTTGTAGTCTTAACTTAATGTTCTTAAATCTGAAAGGAGAGCGGCTGACAAACAGTACAGACTTCACTTAAGGCATTACAGACAGCCATGTTCTGCAGCCTTGAGTCATTAAGCTAAGAACTCGCACTGAAGCCAAGGGGGATTTCATCGGTGCTGGGTGTAAAGGCTGCAGCCCCACCATGGAGCTCGTGGTAATCACAGCCAAGCATTGAGAAGGAAGAATGTTAGAAGAGAAAAAAGCAAGGAACAAGGAAGGGGGTAGGGGGGGAATGAAGGAAGGAGGGAAAGGAAGACATCCCCCCCCCTTTTCTCTTCGTAATTTAGCTGCAAAGATTATCTCAAATCCTGATTTTGGAGACAGGGAAGAGATAAGCAATCATTTGCAGGTGTTAGCATTTTCCTACACATCTTCAGGGCAGCACAACTCATTTCAAGCTGAAAAACTGGCATAGGTACACTTGGCAGGTAGACAAGACACAGCAACGTGGGTGGAGAACCAGTTTCTACCCCTCCACGCTGCACTCGCACGGAAACATTAGCATGTCCATGGAATACCTCTCGCTGCTCCATAAAGAGATTAATTACATTTCCATGTATGCCGCACCGGGTGTAGAGCCTCATGCAAGAGCAGCCGGGTCCCAGGTGCTGCGGGCAGGCAGAGCAGTGACACCAGAGAAGCCTGACGCATCCCAGGCCAATTGGCATCTGCAGCCACATCATCCTCCCCTGAATGCCATTACCTGCTCTAACTTTGTTTACCAAGAAATAAGACCATTTTCACTCCACAGAATTAATGTGACCTGGGGCAGATGCCAGGAAAAAAGGGTGGAAAAAGCTGCCCCTTATTTATTTACGTTAACAGAACAAGGCAGAACACTTTGCTGCTACAAATAAACATTGAACCTGCAGAAGCACCACCCCCCCTTCCCAAAAACCCCACTGCTCCCTCCCTTACTGCCTCCTCCGCCTCCTCTCCCTCCAATATTGTAAGTAGCACAAAAGATCACATTACAAATGCCAGCTGTGGCTCTTTTGGAAGGTGGCCTCCATCTCAGAGGTAGTATATGTTCCTCACGGCCTAAGTGGTTGCTATGGTAAATATGCTTTTTATTGAATAGCAGAGCGAAACAGCTTTTAAAGAGACCCATAAGAACCCCATAAATGGTCAAAATACAAGGCAGATCAACCTCAGCCTCCCTGGAAACAGGTTTCTCTATTTTCCAAAATGATTGTGGTTTTTGAACTCTGTTTTTTTTGCATGTGTATTTGTATTGTCCATTCATCTCCACCTCACCCACACCCAAGTGAAGGGGATGGGATCCCAACCAGCCCCCCCTGCACCATGAGCTGCTTTGGCTCTTAAAGACTCTCCTGCATAGCAGGAAGCTTTAGGGACGGTAGATGCTCAGCACTGAAGCATGGGTCATCCCCAGGAAAGCTACCCACCAAGCTCAGCCTGCTCTCCCAGGCTGCAGCCAGCCAGGGCAAGACTCCTGCTACCTCCCCATTGTCTCCTAACAAGCCTGACACCATTCCACCCTGCCAGCCCCACAAATGTTCCCCATCCTGTGTGCTGGTCCTCCAGCAAAACAGGGAAAAACATCATTAAAATGAGAAAGTTACTTTAGTTCATTTCTTATTAAGATGACAGCACATTTTGATGGCTGTAGAGTTCTAAATAACCAGACAAACATATTTTTCCCGATCTCCCCCTCCAGTGATGGCCCAAGTGGCCTTTCCAAGGAAGGAAAAGCAAAGTCATTCTGAGAAAATGAGGCAACCAGCAACAACTAGGCAAGTACCAGTCTTGTTCCCATCGCTCTCTGCTGCACTGAGGCATTGTTTAGAAGCTGTGGACTCTAAAGGATAGGAAATCAATTTTCTTTTTAAGCAAAAGACACTCATAGCAATGGGCTGACAATTCTCAAGTTAAAGAGACAACAATAGAAAGAGAAGCTTCTCAAAACTGTTGAGTATGATTTGAGATTTCAAACAAAACAAACGTGTCTTGGACGATCTACCAGCTTTAGACTGTATAGCAAAAGATAAAGAATGAGCAATGTTTCTTTTTCCTGGGATTCACCTTATCACCCAATGGTTATAAAAAAGTTAAAAATCATGTAAAACTTGAAGAGAAAGTATTTCAGAAGAAATATTGTAACCCATAATGTGCCATCTTCTCCAGAGGTAAAATTCCCAGATGAACACTCAGAGCGAAGATGCTCCTTAACATCAGACGGCACTGACACCAGCTATAGGTGAGGATGTGCCAAAGCATACCACCCCTCTTGTGTAACACCATATGAACAAACAGCTTCCTTTTAGACCTTTAGGGAATAAAGCAAGTAAAATAAATCCCCCAAGTCCCTCTCATGCAAATTTGTATTGATATTTCAAACCCAACATTATTTTTTACAAGAGAAACAAATTTAACCAAAAACTGAAAAATTAAGCAGTTAATAAAGCTATTTTTTTTGCAATGCTACTTATTATAAAGAGTTATATTTTGCACGTAAGTAGTAAACATTTGCATCACACTTTGTTCATGGGAAGTCATCACAACACAAAAGCGACATGCTCTGCTGAGCCTGCACCCAGGTAAAATACCACCCAACTCTCACAAACTTACTTTCAAGATTTTGCAGCAAGACAAGATTTTTCTTAGTAAAGGCCATAGAACAGGCTTGGGGTTTATGCTTTCCAAAGTGTCTCTTCATTCTCTTCAGCTCAACACTGTCTGATGTGTAAACCAGCCTCATTGGACTTCACTGCCACTAGTTAATTCTGCAGTGTGCAAATTTAGAGCATTTTCAACTCTCTGCTCTCCTATGAGGCACATGAACGGTAATTTCATAAACAGCCCAGCAACAGCAAATGCATTCCCTCCTTTTACCATGGGCTCATAAAGGGCTTTATTTGAAGTATTTCTCTTTTAGTTTGTATAAAAGAAAACTGATGACAACCAATGCCATTAATGTCAAATGTCAAAATGGTTTTTTTTTAAACAAAGGAAGAACATCTTTCTGCATTTACTTACAACAATGTGTGCTGGAGATGGAGACCTAGCATCCTTGAGGGCTTGTCTACTCTGAAGGCTCCCTGCCTGAACATCAAGCAGTGGCCATTTCATCTGCAGATACTGGATGAAGGAAACAAAAATGGGAAAAGAAAAATGAGTTCAGAAAATAAAGGCAAAAAAAATAATAATAAAATAAATCTCAGGTAACATGGTTAAAGGATATAAATTAAAACTAATGCAAAGAACTGAAACAAAACTTAAGACGACTTTGCATGTCAGCGGAGACAAAAATTTGTGCAGAATACTTCACAATTTCATATCACTGCATTACAGTCCTGGAATAAGAAAATAAAGCAGATTGCATAAGACTATATTACACTGATTTTACTAATTGCAGCAAATCTAGAAGCAGAATAAGACCCACACAGAAACAAAATACCAAAACCATGAAGAGGATGGGACAAGGGAGGGGAAGGTGGATTATCGGTCTCAGGAGAGAGAATACAAGTATCGTGGGTTAAGAATATGATCTCGTTATTTAATGAGTCATCTGTCAGCCTTCTTTCACCATGTCAACTCCTCTGGCTTCCCAGAGCCTTAGAAGCCCTAAAGGCAGAGGTCTACCCCAGAAGGACCCAGCACTGCTGGGTCTTCACACCTATTTTCTCTATTTTTCACAGTTTCTGGAAGTCACCATGCAGTATTTGCCTCTTGCTTATCTTCTGACAGACAACCCTTAAGGGACTTCAGAGTGTAACTTATTCAATTACAAGGCCAAATTCGATAAGCTCTCTCACTGATGATGTTGAAGACAATACAGCCTGGCACACTCAGGCCCAGCTGTGATGGCCAGGCACTCCTGGATAGACACAACTTCTTCAGGTCACTGTCATCAGCAGATAGGCTGAATACACACAGGCTGCAAGTCCACAGCACAAGGGGTGTCGATTCAAAAGCAAAAGCTTAACTGCACTTCAAGAAAGAGCAGAACGTTCCCACATATTTAACTAGCATCAAGTATCCCATAAAACCTCTGTCCTCGGGTATGCACATCCTCTCACTAAACTCACTGGAGGAGCCATTGCAACCTAGCCAGGTCACACAGCAAAGCCCAAAGCTTCCACCAAACGGGTGAAGTCTTGAGCTGGTACCCAGACTGCTGCATCAGAACTGCTTGATTCTGACCAAGAGCAGCCCCACGGAGAAATTAGTTAGCCCAAACAGACTTCTGCAAGGTACACCTAAACATAACTTCTGACCAAGCCTTTCTCTCTGCATGGTGCTTCACTGTGCCAGTGCAGCATAGTGTTAATATGTGATGTCTGAAAGCCCTGTAGTGTGCTGGAAGAAATATGTACCACCACATACATTCAGCCCCCTCCCAGCAGCTGTACACATATATCAGGCCACTGCTGTTAAGTAGATCCTGTTTAAGCACTAGACTCTGGTTGATCTAACAGATCTACTTGTAAAAAACAGCTATATAAATAGTTATGGTTACATATTCTTCCTGGTTTTTATTTATTTACTTTTAGTAAGAGTAACCTTGAGGCAGAACCGCACACAAACAACCCACCACCACCACAGGCAAACAACAGAAGCCGTATCTAAATCTCCACGAAGGAAGGAAGGAGATCTGGTTCCATGCTTTCAGCACGTCACTATCACATTTGCTCATGTATGCAAAACATTCGCTAGCATGCAAGGCCTGTTTGCTGCAAGACCCTGGGCACCGAGGTGACCAAAAGTCCCCGAGTCAGCAGGAGGATGCATTACCAATTCCCATCGCTTGGAGGGCCTGAGACTTCTGAGCTACTGGAATGCAAATAAACAAAACCCATACTCTGGATTTGTGCCCCACACAAGTTCCTCAAGTTCCAAGAAGCCTTGTTTTTATTCATCTTCACATTTGGGATTTGTGCAATGTGGACCAGAACATTTCAGCACTTCTTAAAAACAAGACATAAACCCCAAACAAACCAGAACTAGTCTACCATAAAGTGACATTTCTAACTCTGTAACTCAATTGTAAGCCTCCAGATATTTGATCACTTGCATCAAATCCCTGCTCTTCAATATAGTTGACCACAACATAAATTTTAAAGTTGAGATGATGTTAAAGTAACTTTCTAACCCTTTGTGGTTTCAAAAAATAGGCTTAAAAATGCAACCCAAGTGCATGGGAAATGGACCCAAAGCTTAAGCTGACTGAGAGCTTCTTAACTTGGGGGGAAATGTGGTACACTTCAGATTTGCAGATGGCACTATTAAACAAGTCAACTGCTAGGTTTTTAGAAGTACATCAGTTGTCCTAGTGATCATAACCCCACCACATAAAGGGGCGTATGAATTTATAGAAAGGGTCCTGATGGGTCACAGCTGCTACCGCTTCCTCAGGCTTTCCAGCCAGCTAGTGAAGTATTTATCCCTTCTTCCAAGGAAAATGCCCTTGCAGGATGTGTACTTCATGGTACATGACTGTGTTTCTAACTCCGCAGCCCTTCTGGAGAGTGAGAAGCTGCTGCTACCACAGCTAAAGCACTTACAAGAACCTGCCAGCTCAAAGAGTGGCATTTCAGGAAATGGCCACTAAGCCGCTACCCACCAAAATAAACCAACCACCCTCATTTTTCCATGACCACTTCATGGTCACAAGTAACCCTGGAATATTCCTACGACCATGACAACCCAATGAAGGAGCCCAGGTCAGCAGCTGTCCTAAAAACACAAGCCAAGAAACATGTGGGCTTCTCGGAGGCTGGCCCAAGGGCAGACTGAGGCACTGAAAGAGCAGCATGAGCAAGCTCACATGAGACCCCATCCAGTCAGTAATTATTATAGGGATTATAAAGCCTTCAGGACTGTCAGTTCTGCTGGTTTTTACTAGCAATAAATTCCCTTACAAGAAACAGAGCAAGAGCTGTGGTTGCTTCTGCTCCACCTCGATCTCACAAGAGCCCACGCTTTCAGCATGGGTGCTCCCACACCAGGCTGACCAGTTTAAGTGCAAGATGGAAGTTTCAGACATTCTTACTGCTACTTTGCTTTTCCACTTTTAAAACCCTTTAGTCTGGACTCTCAGTAAAGTCCTTCTCTTACCCCTGCCTGCCAAAGAGGATCCAGAAAGTCTTACAGCACAACAGAAAAGGTAGCCAAAGCTGTTTCTCCTCTTGGACATGCACATGGAGCCCAAGAATGGTCCAAACGCAGCGGGCTCAGTTTTGCAGAGACATAGCTTCCATTTGCACCAGTGGCTAATACACCAATGGGGGAAAAAATATAAGTAAAATAAACAGTCCCCATGGAACGCAGTAACACACAAGGGTCAATAAAGCAACCTCCATGAGCTCTACCAAGTGGCCAGGATCCAGAACAGCATCCCATCCCCACCAAGGGCGAGATGTTCTCTCTGTCAGACAAACAGAGAGGGCCAGAGCCCGCAGCCAATGCCTGCATCATGTTAATGAACCCACAGCTTCAACTCTGCAAAAGAAAGAGTCCAATCTGCTGGTTTCAAAACACCAGCCCTGTTGATAAAGTATGAAATATTAGCATTGTTTAAGGTGACGAGCCCGACTCAAGGCCTCCCCATCCAAGAATTGTCATGCCTGTAACACAATATTGATGTGGTGGCTTATAATTCTTACTTTACATAAAAGCTTCATTGTGTGCCAAATTCAATCTCCACAGGCTACCTGAGCCACAGATTTTTACAAGTCTACATTTCAGCGCTGTGAGTCTACAATACACATAATTTTCAATTATGTTAGGGCAGAACAGGATCACTGCCTATATAACATTACTGGTTGGAGGAAATGAGACTCAGCCCTACTGCCGAGCGAGCTAACTGGATCCAGATGGCGGGCCAAGCGAGGCAGCGTCCGAGGGAGCGATGTCGCAGCAGTCTCCCCCCTCCATAACTCTCTCTTTCACAATGGAAGGAGACGCCAAGCCATGGTTAGGGCTGGGAGCTGGGACAAGAGGATGCTTAGAAAGAGGGGAGTCGTAGCATGGCATGGGGAGGGCAGAGGAGGAGAGGGGAGAGGCGTGATTGCTTTTGCAGGTTTACTACAACCACCCTACGCTGCGATATTCTTATTAAAGAGGAGAAAAATTAAGTCCTGTTACAGCAAAGAGGTAAATCCTTTCCTTCCTCAAGCAACTAAATAGCAGGAAATCCTCTTCTCTGGGCTCTAAATGCAGATTTGAGCCAGACGGTTCCTCTGATTTGTAAGGAGTCCACACAAATCTGAAGCCGACTTTCCCAGCCCTCTGACACTGCCTTTACATTCCTGCACCAGGGGGGGAAGGGTAGGAGGGAGGGAAGTTCCCACCATCCTGCTCCCGCAAACGCTGGACATGGGCTCGCTCCTCTCTCACTTCTGTGTCTCAGTGTGGAAATTAGGCCTCGCCTGTACAAACATTGAACTTTTCAACAAATTAACTCTAACAAATCTGTGCGAATTATTTCGGAGCAGAACTGTTGAAACGGGCTCTGCTGGCCTGCTTTTAACGTTTTTTTACATGTCATCTTGGCGTTAGTGTTTTATTCCCTGTTTAACAATATGATCTGATGGGGATCATTAGCATGTGTGTGTGTTTAGGAAAAAAAAAAGAAGAAGTTTTATGGCAAGTCTCAGAGAGCTTAAGCAAAATAATTGTTAAGCTCCAGGCCTCCGCACAAAAATTAAAACACGTATGGGGTGAGCATACTTGAGAGAAACCAAAGCTTTTAAAAAGGCTGTTAAATTGTCAGCACAAGGGAAAAGGCAAATGATTTGAACAGCACAGATTTCTGCTGTAGAAGGGGAGCAAAAATGATGTAAACCACTCTACCCTCCACTCGTACGAGCATCACGCCCGCACCTCCATCTGCAGCCAGAAGGTCCTGCAAAGCACTGACCCACTGAGAGCAGTTTTGCATGCCCACCCTGCAAATACCTCCTAAAGTGGCTGCCTTCCTGGGCAGCAGTAGGGCAAACAAACATCTTTCCCAAGGCTTCACAGCAGAGTTGGTCAAAAGCAGTTAAAATTCACATTGAAAACTAGAGGAGTTCAGTGGAAACTCTCACCCAGAGCCAGCAGGCACCCCCCATGCTGGGGCCAAGCTCACAGCCCCAATGGAAGGGATGGCACAGAGCTCGCAGGTGTTTCCGGCAGTGGTGTCCAACCTGGATCTGCTCCCTTGTCAGGCTATTGTTTTCACTGCTGGAATGCCCTACGAGTGATGTCCCACAGCATATAAATACATAGACTCCATTAAAAAAATAAAGCTGTATTTTTAAACGGAGGCAAAGCTGCACAACACTTCCCAGCTCAGGTTTCCTGCAGCTGGTGTGTATTAGCTCCCAGGAACTGGAACAAGCAGGAGCAGGGCTCCTGGAGTCAGCTTCATGCTAGGGGCCTCCAATACTTCCCCTCACCATGGGACCACATCTCCACCTTCAGAGTCTGCACTTCCTCCTCCCTGCATCTCAACATGCCATGCAAGCAGAAATATTCCTGGTCTTGCTGTTGTTAGTCTCTCCCCTGGCCAGCACAGCAGGAACACATGGAAGTACACACCTGAGTATCAACTTGGAAGTTCAGGAGTTTCTGTGATAATTAGGTAACAACTCTTCTGGGAAGGGGCACAGAATCTTAGCATAGTTAGGGCTAGAAAGCACCTTAAGATTATCTAGGCAAATTTCAACCACAGATAGTCAAGTAGTAACACAGGAGAGCACAATGCTGAGGAGATGGCTGAGGTTTATGAGGAAGGTGTTAGGAACTAAGATAAAGCTTAACGAGACTGTAATTGCTCTCTAAAGGCAAGACTAATAGTTGCAAGAGGATAATCACCTTGGTATCTACAAAGAAAGGCCTGAAACCTACTGGTGTCCCTACTTAAGTCATAGAATCATAGAATAGTTAGGGTTGGAAAGGACCTTAAGATCATCTAGTTCCAACCCCCTGCCATGGGCATGGACACCTCACACTAAACCGTGTCACCCAAGGCTTCATCCAACCTGGCCTTGAACACTGCAAGGATGGAGCATTCACAACCTCCCTGGGCAACCCATTCCAGTGGCTCACCACCTTAACAGTAAAGAATTTCTTCCTTATATCCAATCTAAACCTCTGCTGTTTAAGTTTCAACCAGTCTCTAAGGATTTAAAAGCAGGCCCTCAGCTTCTGCTTTATCCCTTCATTTACCTCAACGCTTTATTTTGGTCTCCAGTTATCATCTTGCTTGTAGAGGTGTGCAGTGGGAGAGCAAAACCTGAAGCATTCATTTTGAATAACTGAAGGAGATTGCTGAAGGAACTTAAAAAGGGCCTCCAATTCCTTGCAGATTTGCAATGTCCGGAATTTTTTGTGTGAGAAGTAGTAGACACCACCCACGACGTTCAGCCCTTCTACAGAATATGTAATGTACTACAACGAGGCACAGGGGAGCTGCTCAAAATGAGAGCAACGAAGCTCACTTCAATGAGACTGATCCTTTCCACACAAAAAGATTTCCCCACTGCTCTTGAGAAATGAAAGCGTGAAACTGTAAAAACACAGAAGTATTTATCACATATTTCCACTCTTTTTTAAAACCAATATCACCCTAAAAGCTATTACAACACTGAAAAAAGAAAACTAAGTAAAATACAGAAATAGGGATAAAGGGAAAAAAGGAATAAAGTGTTGTGTACCTGCACAGACACATGCACATACGGCATTAAGCATTTAAAATACCACTTATTCACCAGCACTGGTATCAGCCAAGCCATCTTGTGCTGTATTCCTGAACAAGACATTTCTAGTGCCTTGAATTTCCCTGTTATTGAGAACTTGAGTGACCTTGTCTCCTTCCCTTCCAGTAATACACAAAAGTCCCTGAAATGGAGGCCTTGAGTTGCTCATTTTAATATTTCGCCTGTGCCTTTGTCACACCGCTCAAGTGCTTCTAGGGCATGAAAAAGGAGAAGGCTGAGTCCTCCACAGCATTAAAGTTATAGAAAAGTGTTAGTGAATGAACAGTTTGAGATCATCTCAAAGGAGGGATGCCTGAGAGCAGGAATCCTGAGATCTGGAAGTGCCCCACTGAAGACACAGAGCAAAGACAACGGGCAAGAGAATGCCTGTTTTGGGGTGGAACAAAGCACAAAGAAATAGTTCGAGCTCCACGTGCACCTCAACAACTGCTGCTCCCTCCTGGGTGAGCACTCTGAGGGGAGATGGAGGCATGTCCCAGAAGCATCATATCAGTTCTCTCTCCTGACTAATCACCAGGCTCTGTATCTTCACAGCACACATAGCTCTTCTCCCACATCCTGGAGGAGATGCAATGTACCGACTACAATCCCATTAATAATGCCACACACCAGCCCTACTTACATGGTTTTTCTACATACAGTGATAAGAGGAGGCTGTCACGGGAGAAAGATGAAGAGAATAACCAGAAGCTTCCTTAAAAATCATTGCCTATGAAAGTTCAAGTAAATTCAGATAATAATTTTCTCATTCTGCCACAGATGAAAGGCATCCTCATCATTAGTTCTACTGGAGTAAAACATGGGGATGAATGAAGGCAAGGTTGGAGACTATTGTCAAGTTCTAAGGTACTGGTACTGAGCATGAAGAAGCTAAGTAAAGGCTCATCAGCTAGTGCAAGAATTCAAAATCACTTTTTTAGCTTTACAAGAGGAAGAGTTTTCATGTGACACAGAAGTACAGCATTCCGTTCTGCAGTTCACATGGCATCACAGCAGAACAACTGCAGGCAGTGTTTCTTGAGCCTGCGGGGAGCTTGGGAAAGCACCATTACTTTTTCACATTTCATCTGAAAGCTGCCACAGCCCCCACTGAACAGACCAGCAGGCTTACCTAGTACTATCTGCATGTCTATAAAGTACTGTTCCAAAAGGCAGATGCAAATAAAATGTATAATTTCAGTCAAGGAGCAAGGACAAACTTTTAATCTACTTAAAGCTATCACAAAACCCCAACTTCTTCATCTTCAAACTACTCTCTTCGGATTTTCCCTGCAACCTGCTTTGTTCCATTCAAGCATAGAGTTTCCATTAGAGAAAGAATGGGACAGTCATGAAATCTCAATGAAGTTTTTCTGTAGATAAGGCTTGTTTAGATTCAGCAAAGCTTAACCAGCCTCCAAGACTCACCGAACAATTTGATGCACAGACCCACATTTAATTTCTCTTCTTGGCAATCTCCCAGAGAGTGAGAGAACAATTGGTAACCAGTGTTTGCATGAAGTCCAAGAATGCATTTTATGGTCTATAAAGTATAATTCCTTTCCTCCCCATTAAATGAAGACAGTAAAAATATCTGACAACATGCTAGAGACAGAGATCACGGCACTGAACTACCTCCATTGTAGAAGAAGGGCTGCTCCAGTGGAACCTTGCCTCCCTTGAAACTTTCCAACTCTGTTCAGAGCGTAACTCCATCTGTAAAGAAGGTTCTGTAGATCCATCCTTTGCTTGGAGCTTTTTACACTCAGTGGTCAACCAGCCTGCTCCTACTTCAATACTGCAGAAGGTATCTGCCCTGTCCTGCTCCCCTCATGCCCTACCACATGGATGTGTGGCACAGGACAGCCCCCATCTTCCCTTCACCTCTGTCATGGAGCAGCCCTACCTGCTTTCCTCATTTGGCACTATCATCAGACTGACAGTTGCCCAATCTGTTCTCTGAAGAGTTTCCTACTTGCAGGAGGAAAAAATCCTGATCTGGGTGCTTAGGCTGCAGAGGGATGGAGGAGGAGGAGAAGGGCTGGCTGTGGCAGCAAGTCTGGCTGAATGGCAGTGCCTCAGCAAAGCAGCCCACAAGACCCAGTACAAGCAGTTTGTCACACACTTTCTGTGACAAGTCCAGAAGCCTCAGTTTACAAAATCTGAGCCAAAAGAAGGTCAATTTATAAAGCACTCCACACCTGCAGCTGTCAGAAGCCAGCAGACCCAAGACAAGAGCAAGATAGGAGAAGGATGCAGCACAAGGCACATCCACCTACAAAGGGGCCTCTTGGACCATCTGGATTGTTTGGGGTTATTTCTTCACTCTTTGATCCAAATTCTCATCTCAGGTCCTGTGAAGTACCTGTGAATGGGATGGGTGTGATCCCAGAGTAAAGATGCTCTAAGAGAATTGAGCTGTTCACTTGTTATTGTAATGTCGCCTAACGGGGTTTTACTAGAAGAGTCATATTTTCTCCCGCTGTTGGGTAAGTGAAACTCATGACTCGAATCACTACCACAAAAATTCCTGCCAATGTAGCAATTCTGGGTGAACTGCCCGGAGCCACTCTCTAGTAAACCCAGCACATTTCAGACCCAATTTCCTGTCGCCTCCCTTGTGGTTTTTATGTGTGATTGGGTCTTCAATGCGATGAGGGGTTACTGCAGAATAGATGGCTCCAAGGGTTTCAAACCCTCATGAAAACCAAGAACTTGCAAAATTCTCTTTCCCCAGGGTTGCTAACTTTTGTCTTTTTTTAAACAAACCCAAGAAGTTCACTCAGAAATGTAACCTAAAGGCAACCTCAGGAAAAAGTCCCGGAGATAACACTGAAACCAGCAATATTCTGACCTCCTAGGAGAAGCTGGGAAGGTTGCTCTTGAGGTTATTTTGTTTTTCAGAGAGCCTGCAGAAAAAAAACTTTCCACTGCATCATATCCTGGTCCACATTCCTCGCCATAATCTTTCAGCTCAGATGCGTGGAGATGTCTTTGAAAGATGTAAAAGAGGTCAGAAGTCCCCTCAGCTGATTGCACTGGCCAAGAAACAAAACTCATGGGCTGGGATTTGTGTCAGACTGACCTTCTGCAAGACCAGCTACTCCTCTGAATAAAAACCCTTTCGCTGCCTCTGCCAGAATCCTCCTGCCACTCAAGTATCATCTTGCTGTAACAAATTACTCCTAACCCAGGATTACAGCTCTTTCCAAATCCCTCCTAGAGAGCTGGAAAAGAAACGTTCCCTCCTAGGATTTGGCACCAGTTGTTTCCCTTATCAATAATCCTGCCATTTGCTTCTCCGAGGTCATTAGTCCATGGGTCCAGTAAGACTTCTCACCCCATCTTCCTTCCGAATGCAAGGTGGACATCTCAATTGCCCACCGGAAGATGAAGGTTTGCCTTCAGATACCCATGGAAAGGCACCCCATCTGGCCAGAGGCAAAGCTGACTCCTGGTTAAGCAGGAAGAATTATATTTAGGCAGAGAACTAAGTGAATCATTTGGGATGAAAGCAAAAAGCAAACAAATGAAGTATTCACTAAATCTGTGCTGTTACCTCTTGTTCCTGGGCAGCCACCCCGTGTATTTATTTTCTGGTTTCCTCCAGCACCACCAACACAATGCACTACACACTTATGGTATTCAAATGAAGTATTTTTAAAATATTCACAGTTGAATCATCAGCCACACAAACTCTTCCTCAAGAAGAAATAAAAACCTAGGTTTGCTAAAAGGAGATGCAGACAGAACAGATGCGAAACCAAGTATGGTCCAGAGTTGACAACACTGAATTACACTTAGTAAAATGTGTAACTTCATTTCATTGGGGTGTCTTTTAAATAAGTCCAGCTCCTGCAAATTCCCAACAGAGGTGTGGCATGCCTCCAGAAAGGCATTATGAGTTTTCATGTGCCAATAAGCTATGCATTAAATTTAAGCAACTTTTGTTAAATGGGCGTTTTTAGGGATAATTATGTACATAACACACTAGTACAAGTTTTGGAGACATGATCTTCTTTATTCAGAGAGATAATTTCTCCTTAGTCAAAACAACCATGCTGGCATGCATATCCACCCCCTGCACTAAAGCAACTAGAAACAAAAGTCAAACAGCACAGCACACCAACACAAGATAATCCTTTTGGTTTTAAGGGATTGGGGAGGAAAACCCTTCTTCTTAAACAGCAAATCAAAATCATACACTGCTCCATGTAACTGCAGAAAAAAGAAAAACCAGATTTTCTCCTTCGCAGGGAAAAATGCAACATGCATGAGCCTGCATTTTTCTTCTTAAAGGGCAGGGGGAAGAGAGGCAGGATAAAAAAAAACCCTTGTAATGTCAAAAAATTCCATGTAGAAATGCTGGGGCCTCTTCCCATGGAAAAGGGTATCAGCAGCTCTGCAATAGCTCATGTCCTGGAGGGACTCTGCCCCATGCGCCAAATACTTGTGGTTGTGGAAGAGGTTTGTTTTGGAGAGGTGAGGGTTGCTTTTCTGCAGCAGCCCGGCAGCGAACACCTAACTCGTGGCCCCGGGGAGCAGCGCCCGCTCCCGCAGACACAACACACCCGCGCTCCCCACGACTGGCATTTGTCACACTTACATGCCACAGCCCCGAAGTTAAAACATGGGAGTCATCAGAGCAACCCTGAGCGCACAAATCTGTAAATAGCCAAAAACGCTGCTCTTGTTGCTAAATATAGCACAGGCATTTTGAACCGGCTGGCCCGCAAGGCAACTCTTCTATTTATTTGTTTTAAAGACCATGGGTTGGGAACACTGAGTGGTTTTAAGGCTGGTCATGCATATTATATTCCTGCTCCCTCTCTCAACATGAATATGCAAAAAAACCACCCCAAAATTTAAAGGAACTTAACAGGTTATAGAAAAACAACTTTCACTTCAAAGAGCCACAAAGCCCTATTTGGCTTTGCAGTGTGAGTGAAGTCTGCTCCAAGGATGGTAAATCAGGTTCATACAGAGTTAAATGCAGAATAGTTCCAATGCACCACTCCGGTACAACCAGAAAATGCCTTGCTTCCCATGAGAGCTCTCCCCAGGATCAGGCACATCACTGCTCAGCCATTTGGAGGGATGGATGGGGAGGCCAGGGCTGCTCAAGAGAAGAGGGGACCCTGACTGCCCCCGCAGCTGAGGAATGCTTGTGGAATACTGTGCTCCCAAGGAATAGACAAAACAGGGATGCGCATCTGCTTGCCCTCCCAAAGCCAGCACAGGGCAGCCTATTCACTCCTAAATCCCGGGAGTTCAGCCCTGGCTCATACTTTTCCTTTGCAGAAGGGCTTGAGCTAGGGGTGCAACAAGCCCGTGCAAGAGAAGAGGGCAGGAATCCCTGGGGAAAGGCACCGGGAGATGACAGCCCAGCCCTGGACCACCCAGGAGCCAATCTGTGAAAGAGCACTCACCTATGGGATGCTCTCTAAAAGCCAACAGCCCTGCCCAGGCACTGGGGCATCAGTACAGACCTGAGGGAGGTCCAGGGTGAGGATGGGGGCATACACCAGCCCCCATGGTCCCACTGGGAGACACACAAAGAAGCCAGCAGCACCAGAGCATTCACACGCCTGCACTAAGCACCCTGGACCCACAAGTGTCAAATGAATATTTTAGGCTTTAGCCTTACCTGAAACTGATAAAAAACCAGTAGCTATTCAAGGTTTGTTACAGCTGTACAGCTGTCTTAAAGGAAGAAAAGGCTTTTTCTTAGCAGGGGGGGTGGAATGGGCTGCATTGACAGCTCCACTAGCCAGAGGCACTTTGCAAGGAGGAAAGTAGAACTCAAGATGTGGGCAGGCCTCAGGTTTCAGAGCCTCAGGGTACATCCAAGAGACACCCGACATATTTACTGAACAGCCAGGAAAGCAAAGGCTCCAGTCTTACAACATTTTATAACCTTATTGTGGACACTTATATTTTATAAGTTCTTGAGGTTGAAGAGGCTGGGGCGGGGAAGGACACAACAAGCTGTGTTAGCCACCTGGTGGGGTTTTGAGAGGCGTTTCTGTTTTTCAGAGATGAGGTAGGATGACTGCATACAAGGGTAATTATAAATGAAGCAAGTAAGGATCAATGAGCTCCCTTTCATAGCAGTAGCTTATTTTTTTAAATCACAACACAGCATTTCTGCTCTATTTCCAAGCCAAATTCGTCTAAAGGTGGAACGAGAGGAAGAAAAACCCTAAACAGATTCAGATTAGAAATCATTCATAAGCAGATTTTTGATAGCATTAATAAGACTGTGCAGGACAGTGAGTTGAAGTCTGTTTCTGCATGCTGTACAGCTAACCTGATAACCTCAGAGGTGACCCTTCATCTCAACAGACCTGCACACAAAAGGTCATTACACTGAACCCTGCTCCCACTAAGGAGCATACCTCTCACATGTAACATCAGGCTTATTAAGGAACATGTGATGATACAATAGCTGATGATCTACTGAAGGTTATTATTATTCTCCTCCTGCCCCTCCATAAACAACACCGGGATTTGCAACATACAGTTTGTAGGATGTTACCTACAGAGCACAGGGAACCCAGACAGCCCTGTCCTCCCTACCCCACAGGTCATCCTTCCCAGGGAAGTCTTCCAGTGATGCCTACCAGGGGTAGCCCAAATATTGCAGAAATTACCCTCTGATTTTGTATGAGCTTCATCACAATAATTAGTTGCATTCTGTTAAAAAGGAAGTGAAATGATTATTTATCCAGCAAGCAGGAGAAGAAAAGCAAAGGAAAAATGCAGGACCTCAATGCAATTATCCACCACCTCTACCATTGGTCCGGGAGAAGACTGGCAGCTCCTGCAAGACCCACTTCAGGCTGCCATTCTGTGGAGCTGGAGGTTTTGCCCTTGCTCCTGAATGATAATTGGCCCAAAAATTAACACGCCTCACTGTCCCTGCAGAAAGAGCCCTGTGGTCTCATCCAGAGGGGTCATTACCCGCCAAAGCATTCCATATTTCCTCGAGAGGGCACGAACGTCCTGAACTCCCCCACACTTCAGTTAATTCACTCAACAGGGCAAAGTATTCAGGTCAGGACTTTTCCAAGAAGCCGTAAGGACTTGGGTGGCTGATTTGCTTTGCGCCTTTCTGAATCCCATCTCTTGCTCTTGGGGAGTGATTTAGGACCCACACTGAAGCTCTGCTCGAAAGGTCAACAAATTGCAGAAATCTAGTGACTAATACTGTTTTCTAAGCAAATCTACAGAAGTCAGAGTCCTACTGGACAAAGTGCTTTCACTCTAAGTAACTTTAAGCCTCCTCTCTGAGTTTATTAAGGCCAGTAACTTTCTTCCTCATCCAAGACTCCTGTTTAGTTGGATGAAGAAGAACACGCCTCTGACTGGGGACAAACTATATCCTTGGTGCATCTCTCACATACAAATGTGTCTGAAAACAAAATAATTCCTTCAGTTTTACTTTACTATAGTTTCACACATCAACCATTCCACATACATACACACCAAAATACACTGCAGATAAACCCATATCCTATCAATTCTGCATAAGGATGCTTTACACTTGCAAATATATCAGGCCAACTCATCCACAAGTGTCAAAGCACCTCAGAGAAGTTGCTGGTGTCCAGTGTCTTCCCCCTCAGAAACTGATTCCAACACCATCACCACTAATGGCAAGTTATTAACCACTCCTGACTATCCTGTGCTGACTAGTAGCTTCCACCTCATATCATATCCCAAACCATGCAGAAAAGGGCCTGGTTGTGTACCATCATACAAAATTCCCCACCTTATCTGCAGCACATTTAAAGCAGGAGGGGAAAAGGAGAGTATCAAAGCAACTTAGACAGAATAGAGGACACCAAAATAGCAGAAGATAGCAATGCAAAAAGGGATGGACCCGCCATTCACCCACACACATCAGGAGCATTTCAAAACAGAAGTGTGAAGGGAATTACAAAGAATAAGATCTGGCACGGGGAAGTCCATATTATGCTTTGTGCAGGGAGTGGTTAGGAATTTGTTTTTGTTATTATTATTACTATTTTTAAAAGAAGGGGAAGGTAACTCTTTGCCAGCAGACTTCAGCTTAATCATTTTGAAAATGGAGAAAACCCAGACATGACAAAGGCCAGACAAGCTGCAGGACAGGGCTGCAAGGGTGCATATGTAGCTACCACAAGCTGTTGGTACCACCGAGTAAAGCAGCTCCGTTGCCAACCATCCCACTTCTTTCTCCCTTGCAGGAGGAATTGCAAATGAAATGAATTAAAAAGTAACAAAACAAACTGACAAGCCTGCCCTTCAGTAGGGCCTAGATTAATTGTGAATGCAAATGAAGCCCTTCTGCAGCACTAGGGTCCATTCCCAGGGAAATGCGTCCGCTCGCCTCTGTTTACTCCGGCTCCAGCAATGCAGCACAACCTTCAGTCAAGCTATTAACTTGAACGTTGAACTTCACAGCACTGGCTGTCTTTCTCAGCCATTCTTTTGATGTTACCTCCAAAGCAAAAGATCAAAGACTTTGAGTGTGGTGAGGGGAAGTCCCAGGCTCTTAGCCTACCAGCCTGTGATATATGTTAAAATCCTGGCCAAAAGAGAGAGCGAAGGGAAAAAGAAAGGAAAAGACAGCAAAGAAAGCATCCTGGCAGAGCAGTGACATGAGGAAGCGACACAGCAAAATCCACGTGCCACATTTACCCGGGTTCACAGCCCCAGAAATGGGGCTTGTTTCTCTGCCCCTGTGCTTTCTGGCAGTACTGGGTCGCTCCCTAAAACCTGCAGCTTCCCCATCACCCCTTCTGCCATGAAGCTGCACCTTGCACGCTGCCCTGAGAGACAGCGGATGCATGCCAGCAGCACATCCCTAATGAGAAAAGCATCCCCAGCCCTACACTGTGCAAACACACAAGCTTTGTGGGATGCGGGAGAGACTACACAGGATCAGGGCTCCACGAGACATTGAATTTCCACATCCGCCACAGGCTCCTGGGCCATCCTGAATGAGTCACAGAAAAATAAACCCTTCGCCTCAGCCTTCCTGCTTGTAAAACACGGATAATATCGCCCTGCCAGGATAACAGCCTATTCTTCCTTGTGGGGCCCCGAGCTAAAGGCCGTGCTGCTATCTGCAGGGGTCCAAGTCCACACACCCCTCACGTGTCACCACACCCCAGGAAGGAGGGGAAACCCACGGCCACAGCACATCCCTGGGGATGGGCAGCTCACACATCCCTGGGTGGGTGCAGGGGATGCTGAAGAACGGGCTGTGTGGGCACAAGGCGACTTCTCCCTTGTCTCACCATCGTTTCCCTGGAGCAGATCTGGATGCCTTTGGGAAAGCTGGTCCTGCAGGAAAACATCTAGAAAGCAACTGCTTTTCCCCTCCCTCAGCCTATTTTTTTATTTGTGGATTTTGGGGGTTTGTATTATTTTTACTTTAGCCATGTGTTTAGAAGGGCACAGGAAGGGGGTGATCTTACAGATGTATGTAATTTTTCTACTTTAAGATTCTGTCCAATCATTTTCCCTTTCCTGAGGCTTTTTCTGGGTTTATTTATATTCCCATAATACACAACAGCATTCCAGATTTAGACGGTGACACTTGCTTGACACAGTCAAAAGTGGATCCAATGCAGCCTGTCTGCCAAACCAAGCCCCTCATCCATCAGCTGAAGTCCTTTCACTGCAGGGTCATGAAGGAATCACGGACTGTTTTTCATTCCTTTCTACCAATGTCCCTCCTAACTCTAGAAACCAAAACCCTCTTATGCTTGTCAGCTCCTCCTCTTCCCCACCCCCGCGAATTCAGCTCTTGGCATTCACCAACATAAAAAGCCATGGGATTCAAAACAGAAATTCTTCAAAACAGAATTCATGGCATTAAGCAGCAAGTAGGATATTCTGATTTTATTGTACTTTACTTACTCGTGCTTAGCTCTAATCCTCACTCCCTAGACAGGGGCTCACTCTCGCTGTCAGTGAAGTCGATAGGAATTTGGCTATTGACTTCAATGGAAGTGGGATCAGATCCTCACATCTGTTGCACAGGGCAAGCAATATGCAGAGAAAAAAATAAATAGAGAAAAAAAGGAAAAATAGAGAGAAAAAGCTCAATGCTAAATTGTGAAATGATAAATGAGCCCAGATCAGGACTATAAGTAAGAGATGCAGTGGAGCTCTGAATCAGCAAACCCTAGGTAACATCACGAATTCCTCAACCAATTCCTCCACCAAATCCTCCTCTCTTGAAAAGCCATTCAAACTACCACAGGGAAAAAGAAATATTAAAAAGAAATAAAACCCTAAACCACGACAAATAATAACACTCCAGACACAGTGTCTAATAACAAAAAAGCCCAGCTGGCCTCTCAGTAAAGCTTTTTCATGAGAGGAATCCTTCAGCTCCCTTCCCAGCCATCCTCTCCGCTGGGGTTGGACCACAGGGCAAGCAGACCTGGTAGGCACAAGCGAGGAAGCGGCAGATCTCGGGCCGCAGAAGATGGAGCAGTGTGAGAAGTCAAGCACTAGTTGCTGCTCCACAGCACGAGAAGGATCCAAAGTAAACAAGACCTAGATCTGGAATGCGATCTTGCCCTGCGTCACAGCCCCGATAATGCACCAGGAGTCAGGATTTCTTGGCATTAATCACGCTATCAGCAATAAACAAGCCTGTTCTCTAGAGCTATAAGGGACGCAAAGGGAGTTGGGGAGGGAAGGAAGGAGGAAAGAAGACATTAAAAAGGCACAATTATCTGTGTATCAGCCAAAAAAACTATATAAAATGAATATGCAAAGAAGCAACTGCCAAAACTGGGATGGGAAGAAAGAAAATAAGATACTGGAATGAATCTTATATGCCTCCTACCTGCAGAGATGCTGTTCAAGACCTGGGCATTTTAGCAGAATAGTTTCTCCTTGTGATAAAGGGGGCAACAATGGTAGCTTACAAAGGGATACCCCAAGTTTCAAATTCAGCACCTAAAACTCCTTATCATCACCAAGGATTTCAAAGCTCTCTAAAAAAGGTATTAAAAATAAGTAAATATATAACAATCTAGCCGGCTCTCCAAATTCCTGGAGTCTGTTTGCTCTCTGCGCTCCATGGCAATCGGAACAACTAGTCTCCCTCTCTATTTATACTCCATTTCAAGTCATGGTTCTTACTACGTACAGGGCATTCACCATGCCAGAAAAACCACTTAGCTTGGAAAAAGCCAGAGAGAGACTGATGAAACTGGGAAGAAAAAGGCAGCAAGGACAATATTTTGTTCAAACAGTAAAGACAATGTTTGTGTTCAGACAAGAGCTCACATAGCGCCTATAGCCTCCGATCCACCCAAGCACTTAAGCACCTGCTTAACTTGTAAGCTGAAGCAGCCCTGTGGGTTGCAGTGCATTTCAAGTCACACAGGTGCTCCAAGGCATGGCCAGATCAGTGCCCGAGCAGTGCTGGCCGAGTCACTAGCATTTATTGACTGCACATATGGCAGAAAGAGCTTTAAAGCTTCACAGCAAGTGGCTTTCAAAACCATCAGACCTGCAAAAGGAAATCAATACAATTTGCTTCTAACTACCCAGTCTTCAAGCCAGATTTTTTATTCTCAACCCACATTCCCATTCCCCCCATCCCACCTGATCCAAGATGCCCCAAACACTCGAGTACTGGCACCGAGGGAAAACTCAGCTCAGAGCAGAGGGATGTGATGGGAACCGGAGGAGAGTGTCACATACCGCTCGCTCTCACACGCTGTATAAAGCCCCCTCCTGCAACACGGAAATTCTCACAGAATTAAATCCCTTATAATCCCATTTAGCAGAAACAAGGTAGAGCAGTATGCTGGTGCTTAAGACATTTTAGTCTCTTAAAGTACATTTTGTTTAAAGAAAAATAACTCAAACACCAATTCTCTTGAAAAAGAGATTGAATGGAAGAGATTTTAAACCCAAGTCAAACTTCTCTGAAAAGGCACTTTTTGTTTGCTGGGCTTTTTTAAGGAAGTTATAGAGAATAAACCTTTGAATGTTTTCACTCTTCCCAAATGGGATTATTTTTATAGCAGCCCATATACGTGCACCTCTGGCTCATATGCACAAATAAACGTGCTGAGCTAATATTAAAACAACGATCAACTGCAGTAAGACTTAAGAAGCGTTTTCTACAAGAATACACAAACACAAGCAAAATAAAACATATGTGGCTTCCCAAATTAAGAGCTGCTAATTGTGTTTACAGCTTGTTTCCCATTAGGAAATGCTATCTGTGGTTCAGCAGTCCACCTTCCCCTCTCCCCTGCAGCAAATGACCTGCCAACTAAGTACCAGCTTTATGCTCGAGTTGGTCAACTAGGTTTTTGCTTAACCCACAGGCATTTTTCCTATTTCAAAGTTTCTATTAACTCCCTACTGATGTACCCTAAAAGAAGTTTTAAGGGCTTGGAAGCACATAAATAAAATAGACTTTGCTGGACCAGCACAGTCGAATGAAAGCCTTTCACCTGCAGTGGTGGTGATAAAAATTTCAGATGCAGCTGCACACATGGCTCCTCCATAGACTCAAGATAGCTGCGATTTCCAGCCACTCAGCAATCTCCTGACCACTGAGCTGCCTCGTTTACACCGAGACAAGCATCAAGACAGGACCTGGGGTTTGGGTTGGGTATTTTGGGACTTGGTTTCCTGGGTTTTTTTACTTTGGCTGCAGCAAAGCCCTCTTTAGCTGCAAGGCTGAAAGAAGCTGCCAGCCTGTAGAGCGATGATAAGAAACCTGGAAGAGGAGAGGGAGATGGCAAGGAAGAAAATGTGGGAGGAGGGAGAGTGACTTGATATGAAACCCTGAAGCAGAAAAATAAAGGTTTGCTTCAAAGCTAATGCTGTGTACTAAACCTTCTGCCCTGTTTGCTCCGAGGCGCATGCCTGGCTACAGGCAGGCTGTGCCCGCAAGGTGGGAACTCTCCGAAGAGTGACCAGGGAGTTTGCTGCTTTACCGACAAAGTTCAAGCCACTAAAATATAGATGAGTGCAAAACTGACCCATCTTCTATGGTGTCACATCAGCAAACCCCATCAGAGCTGGTTATATGTCCCTTTCTAGCACCCTACCGCTAACTCTGCACAACAGAAGTTGATAAAACCAGACACAAAAATAAAGATCAGCACACCTGTATTTATTTTCTTCTCACTCCTTTTTTTAAATTCCAAAGTGGTTTCCACATCTAAATGAAATTCCCACTGTGAGAAACTGTCTAACAGCAGATTCTGTTTGAAAAACCTAGTATAGAGGCTCAGGTCATGGCACTCATGAAACATCCAGCAATTAACTCTTCCCATAAAGTTCATTTGGAAAACAAACCATCAATCCTGCTTTCCCCTAATACAGCTTTTGCTTCAGCCCCCGCATCAGATGTTATGTTGAGAGCATTTTAGGTACTGTCTGGTCTACAGGGTCATGATAAATTAAGCAGTGCCCAGTTGCATGAGCAAAATGAATACATGGATCTATTTAAAGCATACTGATGTTAATGTAAGGGGACCCTTCAGATAATCCCAAATTTTCACATCCTTATGCTTTCCACCTACAAAGTAAGACTAAAATCCCCATCCCCAAGACCACTCAATGAGCAAAGCATCCCCACTGCAGCCTCGCCAAGCCCTGCACCCCTGTTCTTCACTCAGCTATGGGTTCCAGTGGGTAAACTTTGCTCTGTACCTTGTTGGTACCAGATTATTTTATTCCATCTTTTCTCAGGCTCGCTCTTTCGTTGCATTTAAGGCAGTTTTCTTACCTTCCAGAGCCCCTGCATATCTAAACCTCCCTGGGCAAACACAAGCTCAGGTTCAGAATCCCTGCAGTGGGCGAGAAGCACTAGACAATGCTCACCATCATCATTACAACACCAATGAGAAACGGGCAAAAAAAGCTACCAACGCATTGTGCATCTTTTCATATAGGGAAATGTTTTCCCTTGTGTAAGAGATGTCTGTATTCTGAGAAACAGTAAATATGGGTCTTTCTTGGGTTTAGTGTTACTTGCTTTCATAAAGGGAAGGGATGCCAACTGCAAAAATCAAACACATTCTCTGCATCCCTTATTACAGACATGAGGCCATTTCCACTTCAATTCTGCTCAGCTGGGATTTCTCATACACTTCACATGCAAAATCCCCAGTGAAAGCAGGACTTACAAAAAGAGAAGGAAAAACATACTATATCCGTGGCAGCTTAAGATCAACTTTGCTAACGCTCACTAAACATTCTCAGCAAACCTTCCCCGTAGCCTCTCGTGAAGAGGCAAACCCTTCCCTGCAATTTCCCAAGCAGACATTCAGAGCCCCAGAGCAACACAGCACAGACCTTTTATTCCTGCTTCCCCACAATACACAGCAGGTCTTAGCATACATGGCAGAAACACTGTTTGTTTGTTGTTACAACTCGTGCATATATTTACAGAAGACAAACTAAACAACTTAAGGCTATTATCAGGGGATAAATCAATTGGCAGCAGACACTTTGGAAAGGAACATAAATGTTATTCTGGAGGGGAAAAAAAGAGAAAGAGAAAGCATTCTCTGTGCTGTGACTCTGACTTAGCAGCTTTATGCCCATTTCCCCAAATCACACGGCTGCCGTTAACTGGTTTCAATTCTGATTCAGTTTAATGGCTTTAATTCCTCCTTTCCAATAATGGTCAACATCACCGGCAGAAGCAATGCCAATGATAAAACCATCCCCCAAAAAATCTAGCCTAATTTACTCTGATGACTGCATTTGACAGGGATCTCCCCATCTCCACCATTCAGGCAAAGGGTACATGACAAGGAGGTTCAACAAATACTGCTTATAGACGCAAATATACCTGGCCAGGAACCATGTGATATAGGCCATCCAGATCCAGATACAACACAAATATACAGGCATCTTGATCCAGACACAGGCCATCCAGATCCAGATACAACACAAATATACAGCCAAAGCATATGTCTTGAAAACACTTTCCTCAGGGACCTGATGGCTGCTACCAGCTCTCTGTAGCATCATAAACATACCCCCAAAGAAGTGAAGAGCTATTGAAGCAAGTAACACCAAGCCCAAGGGAATCAAAGTCTCTCTTCTTCCCAGTGTGAAAACACAAGCATAAGGGTAAAAAGCTAATGATGTGGTGACTAATGTAAAGAAAGTCCCTTTCACATGCTTGACTCTACCCCAGTACACAGAACTCAAAATCCACCAAATCTATCCAAATATATATCCAACTATATATTTATCCATATATATATCCAAATATACCACATGTGAGCTGGTCTGCTGAATTTGGTAAAGAAACAACCCAGTTATCATCGCCACAACCAAACCCTACCATGTGTGTGCAGGGATGCAGGAGATGTGGGGCACCCAATGATCAACCTCGTGTTTATACACCTGGAACGAATGCACGAGTACATGGGATTTTGGAAACACTGAGTATTTAACTGGTGAGCAAAAGCTTCCCCTTTGACTAAGGCGTGGATTTAACTCATCTACTGAGGTCTTTACCCAGCTGAGGAAAGCAGCCAGACCTGGCCAGGAAGACCAGCCAACCTGCCAATGCCCTTCCTCCTCATCCTCTCAACATTCCCATACTCAAAAGACATCTGTAATAACTTTTCACTTCCAGTCCTCCTCTTATGCTCATTTTTAATCTCATGATGAAAAGCCAGGCATGGGAGACTTAGAAGATTCCTTTAACTTTAGAAAAAAATACATAGCACTTTGATTTAATTTTTTAAAACCTTTCTTCCTGCATGATCTCCTTATCCAGTTGTACTTTGATACTGTCTTGCACCCATCCAGCACCGTGCCCCCGCAGTGCTCTCTAAGCAAAGATCTATTTAAAGACCATTCCCATGAGGAAAGCACACTCAGCCCCATTTTGCCTATGGGCAGGACAGGGGAGAGAGACTTTGAGTGATTTGCTCCAAAAACGAAAATGGGAAGTTTGTGGCAGGGCTGGAAATAGATGCCACATCACTGCTCTCCATCACGTGCATGACCCCACATCACCCCCTGCCTAACTCCTACAGTGGGGTGATGCTCTGCAGTGCTACAGAGGCCACCCCATGGCCCCACAAGGCTTCAGACAGGAGCAGATCGGGGGACTCCCAGGGTAGCACTGGGACTGACACCTAACAGCCATGGATCAGTGATGACAAACGAGCAGGGTCTCAGGTCTACATCCTGCAGAGGAGGCAGCACTGCAGCCGTCCTGGGCATGGCAGGCTGTCCCTGCTCTCGCATAACTTCCCCATTACTTGCTATTCTGGGATATTGTCCTGCTTTTGAGGCTGGGAGAAAAATAGCCTCAAGTACAGCAGACCCATTCAGCACCACTTCCCTTCTCCTCCTCACTCCAATCACGAACCTAACAGGTCAGGTCACACAAAACACTAATATTAGTGGATAACAGGGCCATTTTTAAACTTCTAAATTTGCTAGGACAGGCAGGTCACTCACTCAAGTGATCCCTTGATTTACTTATTTTTTTAGCTATTGAAAAGACCCACAGCAGTGTAGCCCCAGTGTGAAACCCAGCCAGCACAGAAAGGAGACCAGGAGGAGCAGGGAATACAACACCTTTTCATGCACCATTTCTCCCTCCATCCCAACTCACATCCTCTTCCCACTGTGTAACTGCCCTTCCTTCCCAGCATTCTGGGGTGAAGAGATGACACCCTGGATACATGTTTCACAAGGGCATGAGGCTACTATAGCAAACAGCACCCACAGCATCCCAGGCACAACTCCCCCCTATGCCGCATGGTGGTATCTGGACCCGTGGGGATGGAGAGAGCCATGCTAGGGCAACAAGGCCCTTATTCAGAGAGAAGCTCACTCTCTGACAATATCATTCTGGATAAATATACTTGGATGACCAAGAAAACAAAAGGGAAGAAACCAACAGTCTGCTGCAGGTATATTTGCCCATACACTGATAATAACAGGAGTAGGAAAAGTAAAAGCAGACAGAAGTCCACATTAATGGACACTAGTTGATGGTGAAAGAACGGGGCTTTCTCCCACACATGGTGTTTATTTTTCTGTGGGTTGCTTCATTCAACAGCAACAAACATAACCTAGTCACAGCCCTCTTGCTCCTCCGATGCCACCCTACACTTAGAATCCCTTAGTGCTTTTTCAGGTCAACACAAAGAGTGAATTAAACCCTTTCTGCACAAGGCCAGGGCATAAGAGAATGCTCCTAAAAAGCACGTCAGGGGAGAGAAATACAAACTTCTGTAATTTAGATTCCCTAAAATTAGGTGCATGGTATTTCCTACACCCTCTCCCTTGGGTTTATTTTCAACTACAATGAAACTACCCCAGAACAGCTCAAGGATGACACAGCTTCTTTTTAATAATCATCATCTTCATTTAAAACACACTAACAGGGGTCACAGGGAGGAAAGAACTGAACTTGGTTTAAGCACAGTCAGTTTTCCCTCCTCCAGGACTTCAGAGTAGCTATGAAAAAAGCACTTTAAATAAGAAACAGATTCATTGCTGGGAAGTTGAAGAGAAGATGGACAGTGTGGGGAGTAGGTTATTTCAAACCTCAAGAGGAAACACGCAGCAGAAAGCCCGAAGCCAAGAGCTACAGCTTCTCAGCAGCGGGTTTCTGGCTGAGCTGTGGTCCCCTGAGCCAGCTCCCAATGGAGACAGGGACAGGTCTAGAGTGGGAGAGTGCAGTCACCACAGCCCACATGTAGACCAAGACAGGGCGAGCCCCAGGTGTTTCAGCATCCATCCTCCCCAAGATCCTGCCCCAGGAATAAATACACATAAGGTGTACTGGGGGGTCGGCTGCAGCCAGTGCTGTCCTTGAGAGCAGAGCAGCAGAAAGAAGAGTCTCACCCTTTTTTTATGCCCCTTCTCCTTAAGGGCTTGCTGCCTCACAAAGCCCTTAGTCACACTTGATTTTCCCAGTTCCTTTAGCACAAAACGTAGCATAATAACAAAATAAAACGGGGATACAGAGAACAATGAGTTCAACAGATTAATGGACAGGCACAGCCATCCCCAGCTTTTATATCCATCAGCCCTGAAGAGCACTCCCTTCCCTGAAGCCTTTGAAATGAGCCTCAGCAGTCCTTGGACCTTGCAGGCAGCTGACAAACACGCACCTTCCTTTCTCAACTAAATCCCAAAGATTCATCTTCTGGCTGTGCTCACGTCAATCTTATCATCATTATTAAAGTTTTATTGGCACAACAATGCAAACTCCGAGCACAATGCATTAACCTTGTAAAAATAACTGAGAGAAGCCAGGTAATGGAAAGAGCAGGGGAAAGCTTTTTCATCTCTCTCCCTGAAGATGCGGGGGGGGGAAAAGCCCGCACTGCTGAGTCATCACAAAAGGGATTTCCAATCTCTCCCCTCAAAAAAACACCCACAACTTTCTGAAGACACCTTGAAAGTGCTGTCCTCCAACCCAACTCATCGACTGATATTCCTTCTTTTAAGACAACACGATTCTGTTCTACTATTGCATATTCAAAGAGAAGAAGAGGGGGGGAAGAATATTACAATGTCCAGGAAAGTAGGAAAGGTTACACTCAGCAGACAAGGACTCCTATTTTCACCATAGCAACAAGCCTATTTAGGATATGGCCTACCTGCATCAAAGAGCAGCCACAAGAAGCTAAATGCAAGTCTAGTGGTACATTCACGCACTAAGATGAAGAAGCAGCTCACATAAGCATGTCAATGAAACGCTTCCAATTACATTACATGCACAATTATTAGCATTTACTCTGAACCTCCTTTCTTGCTTTTTTTGTTGTATATTTTACTTCACCCAGGTAACAGTAGCAGGGATGGGGGTGGCATTACAAAAGGTCCAGGTGTAGCAGAGGATCAAAAGGAGGCAATCCCAGCAACTTGGCTTTTAAAGGCAGACACTTTACTGAGAGGCGTTACAGAAGGAGATTGTTAACTAGGATGGGAAGTTACTCATTAATTGTTAGTTTGCTTTTAAATAGAATGGAAAACATACATCGATAAGCACTGCTGTAGTCCTCAATTTGCCAACAGAGTAGATACAGTCTTCACACCTCAAATACCTAATAAACCCTATATTTGACAGAAAAATACACATCTACTGGAAATCATGATCACATTAATAATCACAATCCCAAGAGTAAGGCTCGGGTGCAAGAACACACCTGATGTATCTCCAAAAGGAATACAAAATTCTCCAAGGACAGCCATAACTCACCCAGGAGGAGTC
Organism: Melopsittacus undulatus; assembly: GCF_012275295.1. Lineage (NCBI taxonomy): Eukaryota > Metazoa > Chordata > Aves > Psittaciformes > Psittaculidae > Melopsittacus > Melopsittacus undulatus. Next base: position 102,732,096 of record NC_047530.1, on the reverse strand, counting down.
AGTCTCATCACTGCTCAATTCTATCATCTAGCGATTCAGCAAATGGCCTTCTGACTCATCCGTCTCGGTATGGCGAACACTGCTCAAGCACAAGCTACACTAAACCACCCTAAGAATCCCATATTGAGCCTGCAAGTGCCTGGCTGCTCTCCCTTCTTTTAAGTCCCTACCTAGAAGAGCAGCTGCCAGAAGAACAGCTGGCTTTTAAAAGAAGTGGAGGGAAGATCTTAAAAATACCCTCTCTGCAAGAGGATGGGCACTCGTTTCAGTCAGGTAAGAGAACTGCTTGGTGGCTGGCAAGCAGACTGGAACAAAAAGACTCAGACAGATGGTAAAAGGAACTTAAGCCATTTACTTCTGGTATTTAGAATATGTGTGGAAGCCTTCCTTAAGCAAGGACCCAAACAGGTCATAGCAGAGATTTGTCACATGGACCAGAAACAGGCACGGCTCTCTTGGATGTGCCCATCACGAAGGTGCCCACCAGAACTGCCATTAGTAGTTCAGCATACTCAAAAGACCAACTTAAAGCAGCCAAAAAAAGTCAAGCATTTCTAACTCATGGTTACGTGAAAGAAGATATGAACAACATGAGGGAGTTGAATTTGCAAGTGCATGCAAGAACCTACCAGCTTAATATGCAATATGACCTTTCTTATTTTTTCTTTAAACCTGAAGCAGGTGAGAGGTAAAAAATGAACAAGAAATGGCCTGCTCAATCACAAAAACATTCAATATAATCTGTGCTTGAAAGAGAATGCACCACGTATTAAACCGTTGGCCATGCAAAACTCTCTCCTGCTGAAGACATCTGCAAGACATGCATTCTATTTTGTAAAGCATTGCTTCATAATGTCTCACTTCCACTAGCCCCTCTTAACCTCTCATGGAGGTCAGTGGGGGGGGACTGGTGGTGAGTTGTTATGCTTTAATGGGGCTTCTCCATTGGTGAAGCACATCTAACGCTGCATGACACCAGTGACCAGCAAAGCCACCCCTCCTTCCCAATGGTCCAGCAAGCACTTGAATGGGATTCAGAGACCATGCTAACATGCCATTAAATGAACAACTTCACACTAAGTCCATGCAATGAAAGAAACACATAACTGAAGTGAGCAATCACTAGCTGAGGCCTTGGTAGTACATTTTTCCAGTTATTTTCCAGTTTATTGCCATGCTCCTACCTTGACTACATGTAAAAATGAGCACCTTAAAAAAAATCAGTTCTGGAATTAAACCTCATACAAACTCTTGTGCAATTGCTAAAATCAGGCCATGTTTCCACGATGTTTATCACAACTCTGCAGTACCAGATCATCCAGCATCTTACCCAGTTAGGGTGTGGGCACTCAATTATGCTCTTGTCAAATTAACAAGAGACCATGGTATGGAGTTTATGTCAGCACCAGGCCAGCTGATACCTGATCTGGCACGAAGTCTGCCGGGAGGCTTCGGCTCCAAAAGATTTCAAACAATAGAAACTGGTAGAGAGGTTTTATACTAGTTCAATGCTTCACCTCCTTAGGCTGCAGCAACCTGGCTCCCTAAGATCTGATTAGGTAGTCTATTGAGACAAAAACTCAGTTTAGCATTAGCTATGTCATCTCCAGCTCTATACATATTAAGACAATAGAGACCACAGAACAGTGTACAGAGAGTTGCACTCAGTCGAATATGCCGATTTCCAAATCACACCCTTATGTAAACACAGGCTACTTTATGTCTACATCAGGTTTGAATGCTCTTGTTCCTATTGTACAGATGGGGAAACTGAGACAAACAGCAATTAAAGGAGATGCCTGAGGTCATGTCTTAGGTCTAGCAATCAGCAGAGGAATCTGGATTCCCAACTCCTACTTGTATTTTTTAAACCACTAAACCACGATCCTCCCCAGTTCAAGCATAATTTCAAGTTCAAGGATTCACACAAAAAAAAAGAAACCATGAGCAGATCTGGTTTTACATATATGCAGGCTACAACAGCTCTCAAAACACAAGTAACCTTCTAAAAACTCTAACTGTAGTTTAAATATATATATATACACACAAAAATATATGTATATGTCACTGTAATAGTCTTAATTGCAGCCTGAGCATTTTTCCACCAGAGAAGCAAAGTAAATACAACAACAGTGACATCTAAGTGCACAGACCGATTACAGCTTTACTTTCAAAAGAGCTTTGATTGATCTTTTCTGATAGACCTGAAATAAATTAAACTAGATTGACTCACTTGAGAACGGACTGTAATCCTTTAGTCAGATCCCAGAGAACTCAAACCAAACCAGCTGTTAATTCGGGCTTTATAAGATAAAGCATGAGAAATCCAACCTGATGTACCCCAGAGCAATGGCTTACATCATCTCTGCAAGCAATCAACTAGCTGCTTCTTTTAGGAACTAATCAGTGCTCTCTACCATGTGGGTGCCAAACTCATTTTCCACCCCTCCAGCAGGCTCTGCAGCCAAAGCAGGAGGGAGAAAGAAAAGCAATGGACAAGAGGGTGTAATTTAAAAGATTCAGCTATTGACTTTATGAACCCCATTGCACAGGCTGTCCCGACATTGAGAGAGGGAAGGGGAAGAAAAAGAAACACCCACACAAACCCACTTACAATAACTATTTCAATTCAAACAATTGCTGGATCTCAGTGGGGAATAAACTGCCCAAATCAACATTCACAACTCGGAAGGGCAGGAGGAGGGGAGGGAAGAGAAGTACCCACCCATTTGAGGAACCACATATGGACAGACCAGGAGAGGGGCAGTTACAGCCTTATACAAAACATCAAAGTAGGCAAAATAAAAGGTGTTTTCTCCTGCTCTACCAATTCAATAATAAAAATATGTCCATCAATTAGTTCCATACCATCACTGTTCTGGCAGGATTCTTGCTTGGGGGTTTATTTTGTCAGGTTTTCAGATTTTCAGATCTCATCTTCACATCTGAGATTTAGTCTGAAAAAAGACCATTGCTTCCTGGAACTATCTATTTATTGACATGATACTGAGGGGCTCACACTGGAAACCCAATTCAAGGAATTGTGGTACTTTCAAACTGCTTTTGATTACCAAGGAAAAGAGGACAATGAGGCTTCTCACCTGAAATCAACAGAAACTGATCCCCACAATAACATCAATATATGTGTGTTATAAAAAGGCACATGCAACAGGCAGTACATCTTCTGCATGCTCTGAAACCATTCACAGAAGAAGCCTAACACAATTCAAAGGGAAAACCAAAAAATCAGCTTAAGATATGACTTCTAGTCATAAATCTTATCTAAAGGGAAAACACAGAGGCAACTCTTAGATGAAGTTCAAATTACACCAGACACTCACTAAACCCTTGGCAGTAACACCTCCAACAACAAGGAGACTTACTCCTACAGAACAATGGAGTGCCCCAGCCAGGTACTCCTGGGAGGGAGCACAATGCAGTCTGTGCTACACACGTGAAAGCTCTTCTCTGAGAGAAAGCCACAGCTCTGCACCAGATAAAGCTGAGGATTACTCCAGGTGCCCACGGTGGCATTTGCAGCCTCGGTGTCAAGAGGACTACTCTTGAGGAAGCTTTGTAGTGTCAGGAAGAAGAGGAAAAGAAAGAAAGGAAAAACACTGCAGCTAACACAGGGCTTGAGCAAACCAGATCAGCTAAAATACTAGTCTGGAAGCAAACACCCAATCAACCGGTAGTTCCAGTAAGCTTTGTTTTACTCTGGTTAAATTAAATCATTTTAGTGGACTCCAAGCTGGAGTACACTGATTAAGATGATGGGTAGCTCTTCCAGTTACTGGAAGGGGATGTGGCAGGGGCTTCTCAAGGGCTGTAATGTTTTGTATTCCTGTTCCTTAAGGTGCTTGCAGAAACACCAAGCTGATGGTACCTATTATCAAGTACAAAACCTGGATACATTTTTCTTGGTTGAGAGTATAACTGAAAACAACAGAACACCTTTCTAGTGCCTACTGACCAGCCCCAGCAGCCCTGTTAGGTGCAGATCAGGATTTAAGTCACAACACTGGTCTGGTCAGCAGTGCTCTTCATGGGCAAGGGAAGAAGACTCTCAATGCCTAAAGGTCTTTCTGGAGACTACCCAGGAATAACAGAGGTGGCCTCAGATGCAAGCTTGCACTATGCAGTTTTATCTAGGAAAACAAGTAGACACAAGTAAACAGCATTGCCTCACACATGTCCCACAGGCACTGCATACTTCAAACATGCGAATACTCAACTTCCTAGCACTAACAGACTCCAGAGCTATGTGGTGGCTTCAAGCTCTCCCAGTCCCCTGCCCTGTACATCACCAGCTGAGGAAAGCAATGCTAACAGACAGGGTGTGGGCACAAACTATGAAGCCATCAAGGAGGTGGTCTCACTTCTGACAACCATAAAACTCTATGAAATAAATGGAATCAAAGAGTCCATATTCAGCTGTCTTTAGCACCTTATTCTGTCCACATCAGCTTATTTCAAGGTTTAGATCAACTCAACTATTTCACCGCCTATAAAACACAACCGGTACCACTGCAGGCTGTCCCCTCAGGGAGGCTGGAAACGTCTTGGGACTTCAACCAGATGCACATAGGAAGATGGCTTGGCTCTCCATGCCATTTTTTATCCATTCAGTTTTAACTAGCTTAATCAAGCCCCAGGTATTATTAAGCTCCAACAATTAGCTGTAAAATCTTACCTCCATTTTACATATATTAAACAGCCAACAAACACAAAGTGTGAAAGGGATGGAAGGAGAAGGATAGTTGAGGCAGACACAATACATAACTTGGCTCCATTCACCGTTTTGTGTAACTTCCAGCAAACAACCAAAGGGAAAATAATAAATAACCAGTAGAGTATGGGAGAGATGCCTCCACATAACTCCTCCTCCATTCTTTTCCTTCATCTATCTGCAATCTACTTCCTCTGGCCACCTCTGAAACAGACATGCACCTACCACAGAATGAAACCAACAGCTTACAACAAAGCTACAGCACTACACAATGCCTCCCCTCCACACCCATTCATAGCACATGGAAGAACATTTAACAAAGCCCAAACCTTGGGACAGGTTTATAAAGGCCTTGAGCTAAAGAGGCTCAACTTCTATCTTCAATTAGGAAAGGCACAACTATATCTAGTTCCATGTCAAAATTAGCCTGAGCCTTTTTGATCTGAGACTTATTTCCTTCAGATTCTGGGTCATCCATTAAAAATAAAAGTTCAATTCACCATCTCCTTAAGGGGCAAAGACACATCCACACAGAGGTATTTCATGTTATTTCTAGGGAATCCGACCTTCTATCCAGAAACACTTATTCTAAATAGTACCTTTCTTCCTGCTCAGGGAAGCAATTTGAAAGAAATAAAAAAAAAGAGGGAAAAAAGGAGGGATTTTTCCTCTAATCCCAGAGCAACAAAAATTTAAGGAATTGGTCCATAAAATATTCAGGTTTGATTTAATTAACCTATATAACAAGCCTGCTACTGTTGCCTTTGTAGGAACCATATCTGTTCGTGAAGTGACAGTATGGAGGTAGGGCTTATAACTGCTTAAATCTGCAATCCAGAGAGTCTGACAGCATTGGAGTTACAGATCACAAAATCATAATGAATCCTTCACACAGTATCATCCAGCATTTGAGACATCGCTGCGTTGTACAGATTGGCACAGGCAGCTTGTTGTGCAAGACAGGTTGCAAGAAAGTTTGATGCAAACTTTATACCCTTTTATTTGTCTAACAGCAGAGCCCAAAGGCACCACCAGAGAACAGAGTCCTTTTGTGCTAGGTACTGTACAAACACCAGAGTGAGAAAGACTGACCCTGCCCAAAAAACAGATGGGGAGTGAAGGAGGGAGGCACAGAAAAGGGAAACTGTTTAAATGAGAGACCTGTGAACTGCAACATAGATGCTAAATAACATGTTGCCTCTCTGCGTGGGTAACAGAGAACTACAGAACACAGAAAACCAGTTTCCTGGATCTCCACCCCAAAGACTGATCCTTGTCCCAGTTAAAACAAGTGTCCTTGAGCAAGCATCCCAGGAACTTCCTTACAACGCAACTTGAGTACTTCCATACACCAAACCTCCAGCCTTCCCAAGCCTGGTGACTATGAAATAACAAGAGAAACCAATGAGCTGACTTTGTTCTGCTGGGAAGTTGGGTCCCTCCCCTCACCGGGGGAATTGAACTCCTGCTTCTAGTAGTGGAGGATGAAGCATCAGGTTTCAGAAATCATAGCACTTTTAACTATGGGAAGAGCTGCCAGGAGCTGAGACAAAAATTGCTCATCTTGGGCTTGTGGTCAGAGTTAACATTTGGGGGTATTGCCACAGACAAACAGATAAGGAGGGGAATACTTCCCTAGCAGATTTATTCATCTGTAAATGTTGGCTGAAGACACTGAGCTGCTTGGAGCAGTGGAGTCCCAGGGAGCCGGATTAGCGAGAGGAGTGTAGATGAGGTGGCCGTGGGTGCATAATGCTAATTAAATATAGCCTGCAATTTATAAAATGGGTTTGTATATATAAAGCTACATTTCTCACCACTAATCACAAAAGATCAAGTAAAATCACCTTCTACAGCACACAGGGGGCTATATGCTTATTAACTGGAATGAACCATCAGGAGGTGTTTACTGTGCCTATAAACCGTACCCCCACTCTAGTGAAAGCGATGCTACGTCACCGGCAGACTACGGTCCTGATGCCCACAGAGCACAGCAAGCTGCAAAGTGAAAATAAGATCTTCAAGCAGGAGAGCACTGCAGTCAAAGGAAACGGGCATGCAGCAAGGCAGTATAAAACAGGCAACAAATTCCCTCTTCTTGCTGCCACTAATTTCATGCCTATCACAAGATGAATCATTCTGTTGCTCCTTTGCTGTGTAGCCTTTTGTTTTCCAACCCCAGGGAGATAAATTATGTCAGAGTATAGCCTCCAGCACCCCAACCCATGGGCCCCAACCATACATAGGCCACCTTGATCACTCCAGCACGTTTTCAAGAAATCACATCCTTTCCAGAATCATCCAGATTTGCTGGACGTGACTCAGTTGTGCACTAGATATAGAAAGTCTCCTCTACTTTTCAGGAAGGTGTTGAGCTGAAAGCAAAGCCTTCTAGGTGTTTACGGTGACACTGCAGGTTAAACTAGAAAGCACCACTAGTTCTCTTTATTAGCAATAATTAATCAACAGCTTTAGTTCTCAACACAGTAAAGAGTTTGATGAAATTAGAGTTATACAGTGAAAAAGTGCCCTTCAAAAGTCAGCCTGCTATTAGGAAAGACCCTGCATAGTGTTTGAGGGGGTGGAGGGAAGTAGCGACTGAATCAAGTACATTAGATCCAGCTTCTGCTTTCTTTTGGATGCAAAAAATCTTTCATCACTACTGACTTTCCCAAGGTTATTGACGGGAGCAAACAGTATCGCTATTTCTCAATTTTATCATACGGCTGACAGTATTTGATGTTTCTTGAGCAGTACAAGATCTTAGGACCATGACACTAGGAAAAAAAAAAACCCAACATTATTAACTTTCACCTTCAAGAAGAGGTTTCCACTGCTCTCAAACATAGGGAAACACAAGAGCTTTTATGCTTGGTAAACTTAAAAAGCACCAATTCTTTACTTTCCAAACTTTCATTCATCAACCTTCAGCTGGGAGATTCAATATGTGTTTTGTATAGGCCACATGAAGCTAAAGCATTAATGAAAGCAACATTCAAAGAGTCTCTTGTATTAAAAGTTACATAATTTAATTCTTTTAATTAAGTTCTTTTTTAAAACTCATAAAACCTGATTCTGCAAGATATTGGCCATGTACAGAATTCTGAGAAACAGCTCCTTCATCAGTTTCAGACTCCTCGACAGTCCTGAAGTCAGACTTGTCCTTAGATAGCTTTCCTGAAAGGGAGATGTTCAGTCTCCATCCAGTTCACGTCATGGTCAAGGGAAGGAATTTTACCCTACAGTAATTCTCAAGCATTCTTTCTGCTTATCTAGCTCAAAGATCTAGCTAGCAATGGGACTTGCAAACAGCAAAACTAAGAACTGTAGAAGCTAGGCTGAACACTGCTGATAAAAACCACAAAACCAAGAACTCGACTGCAAAGTAGGCTAAAGAGCACAAACTTGGAGATAAAAAGCCACTCTCGCTGTAAAAAACAATGATAACAGAACCACTAAAGCAGAAATCAAAATCCTATGTACTTTGCATGTGGTTTTTGACAGCAAACCAATTCATTTGGTTCCCCTCAATTCGTACACCAATGCAACCAGCATTTTGCATACTGATTGAAAAAAAAAACCAAAACCAACCCATAACAGAGACTTCAATCACTCTCACCGCAGAACAGCATAGAAGAAAAATAAATCAATACATACATAATACAATACGTAAATACCTTTAAACATGACATATGCAAGAAGTTGCCTCATAACACATATGCTATTCAGCTTGAACTTTTACCCCAGTATGAAGCATTAAGTTTCCAGCAAGGCTACACCAGCATTACTGTCTATCCCATATGTTTAGAACATGTTTTTCTTTTACAATTTAAAATATACCATTTACCAGAAACGTCAGAAGATGGGAAAATACTCAACATGAGCAGCAAATGAAGGCTGACACTGCTGTTGGAACTACTTGCTATTCTATTCCCTGGCATGGGAGGTTGGAACTAGGTGGTCTTTAAGGTCCCTTCCAAATCAACCCATTCTATGGTTCTATGTTGTGTTATTAGGGGGTTCTTTTGCTTTTGCATTTCTCTTTGTTTCTTGTTAGGGGAAAAAAAAATTAGTAATAATCATAGCATCACACATTTCCAGATAGACTTTGAAGTTCACACATTACTGAGATAAAATTCACAGCCCTGTTGCTGAGATTTGGTTACAGGCAGCTCTATAAAAGCTGATTTGCTAGGGTAATAGTTCATCACATTTGAAAATAAACATATTATATTGTTATAAAAAGGAGAGTTTAACATCTAAAAATTACAGGAGGTTGGCCAACACAGCAAGATCTGCAGTCTGTTCTGAATCAGCTCTTCGAAACAGTAGAACCTGATTAAATCCCAAGACCAATCTCGAGGACAAGTATTTTGTGTGAGCGCAGCCTCTCACAGGATTCTAAGTGCAACAAGATAAGTCCTGAATTGTGTATATGGCCCAAATGTTATGTATTCATTTCCCTTTAATTTTTGGTTGGATCATATATAGAGCACTGTAGCAAGGATAAACTATGGTAGCGTGGGGTTTGGGGGGGGGGGGAATCATTCTTTAGTAAAACTGCATTTTGAAACCTCAAAATACCCAGTAGGTTATAGCCCTACTGAATTGGAGTGGGAATCCATAAGATTGCTAGAATCAATGCAATTTTTGCTCAGACATTATGAGGAAAGAGAATAAAATAGAATGTGCATGTGGTCAGGCAGAAACAAAGCCTGAGATGTGTCATGAAATCTGGCTGCCCCATTCCAAACGCTTCTGAGAACATGAAACCACAATACCATAATGAAAATTCTTTCATATACATAATTATTGAATACAATCAGCATCTGGTAGGAGAGAAAAGAAAGAGAAGTCCAAATACACAGCTCCCATCCTGACAAACTGTCCGCTGGCATAATCAATCAGCAGCTTATGTTTTTACATAGAATTTTGTTACGAAGTTGAAAGGAGAAACACAATAAAAATGGGGCAAAAAAGACCTTTGGGGAAAGGGAGTATTTAAAATTAATCAGAAAGAAACAAGCCTAGCTCTTTTGTTTTCCCCAGCTCTTATTTACTTTAACCCCACTCCTCCAAAGTCTTTTCCACCTCAAGACAGGCCATTTTCCAAAATATGGAGAATATGAAATGTTAAGGTTTAAGTATCAAGTAAGCAGTCTTTCATCCTATTTCATGAATAGGCAAACTGAGGCAATCAGCCTAAAGAACAAATAGTCTGCAAAATTCAAGAGCCACTTCAACCCTTCGGGTTCAACAACTTCTGCATCCTTCCTCTCATTTTAAACACCACCATGTCCGAAATCCTTATCAGCTGAATGATACTTCTTAAGGGACAGTTGCAGGATATGTATTACACCCCTGCAATATACACATTCAATATGATCTGTAGTCTCCAAATTAAAGAGTTAATCCTATGTCAGCATCTAGGACCCAGCAGACGGTCACCTCATTCAACAAACAGTGACCTTTTAATTAAGCATAAACCCAATGTTCCTGTGCAATGCGCACACATCTCAAGATGCCAAAATGTTCTTGATTGTTCTTGTTTGCACTTCAAGTTTTAAAAAAATAAAACAAAAGTTGAGTAAAAACAATATTATAATTAAATAAAAGTATTAAGCAATTCTAAAACATAGCAGCTGGAGGGCCAGGTTTTTTGGACTTAAGAATGACCCACAAGGGGGGAAAAAGACACCACACACATACACAGAGCGGTTCACTGGGCAATCCAGACACATTCTCAAAGGCAGACATTGCGGGAGATGAAGTTACTAGGCAGGAAAAACAGTTGCTAAGTCTGAATATTTGGTTATTCTCAGAGCAGGGATTAGAAGAGGAAGTGTTGACAATGTAAGAGTAGCTACCATGAAGTCCCCAGAGCTTTTTAGCTGTCCCTGCTGATCCCGCGGCGAGGGGAGGGGTGAGTGACGGGGCTCGCCCACAGTGACAGTGCCAGAAACCAGCTCGTGTGACACTCGCAGCGTGTTATACATTGTCATTTTAATACACATTCTTCCAGGCTCTCCTAAAGGATACACCGACACACAGACCCTCTTAACTTAATACTGGTATACCTCGGTGTAAGAGCTCATACAGCTCCTTTTACCATAACCACATAGCTACATCTAAGAAAATGAGTGAAACACATCTTTGCCAACACCACTATGTCCTCATGATGCAATGGACATATGCATTAAATCTAAGGCCTTTTAAACAACTTGGAGCTAGGTCGCTCTGATCCCTTTAAAACAAGCCTTTCTCAACTTGTTCTCATAGAGACTAAATGGACTTTGATCAGGACAAGAGAGGAACAAGGTCTACCTGCCTTCCCGAACAGGCTGATGGATCTCTCTTCATGAGGATGAAGTGCTATTCATTCAGAGTCCCAAGTGCAAAAATAAAATTGTTTGAAAAAGGTTTCTTCTATATATATAAAAATATATATATATATCTTGAATTTAACAGTTATCAAAATGAAATCATGCCTTCCAAAATTAATCTGCTTTGAAGTATAGGTGACTGAAAATGAACACCATCTCTTTTCCCTGTCCTACAGAATCACTTTTGTTATTGCAGAGAGCTTCCAGGTGTATCAGAAATGAGGAATTTCCTTAATACTACACATCAGCAGTGGGTTATTTCACTTGCTTCACTGCAGCTTTAGCACCCTCTACAAATGTCACAATGTGACCATCTGACCTCAGCAGCCAAACTTCGTGACCCATACTTTGGGACAGGTTGCTGTCACCCTGTTAGCTGCTAAGAGGAGTTGCAAGAGTGGAGCAGAGCGCTGTTACAATGAAAGGGAAGCACGCGGATACACAGCAAGGCACACACAAAGAGAGATGCAGATAAGATTGCTGCCTCTTTACTCACCACTTTAAGTTTTGTGGAAAAGGCCTTAAATGAGTAACACAAGATGATTTTTTTCCCCAAAAAGTGAGACAGAACATGTGCATGCGGGTTAGCTTTGCTGGAACACACTGAAGACCACAAACAACAGAGTCAAGTATGCTCATTGTTCAACCCCTCCGTCTTGCCAAAGCAATTCCTTTGCGAGATTGTTCTCTTGTATCTTCCTCGGCATTTGACAACTGCCAAGCGCACACATTTTAGGTATTAAACCAGTAAATAAGCAGTGACAGCTTCTTAGGCCATTATTGTACAACATCCACATCCTCTGGAATACATCAATCAATCTGCCTGCACAACACGGCGCTTAATTTTCTTTTAAAATAGGGAAAGCCGTAGCTGGAAAACCTCTGAATAAGCACACATTCAATCCATCCTACACAGCAATCAGCATTAAGAACAACCGTGAGGAAGTGATCAATCCCTACCCTTTGTTCACAAAAAAATTACAATAAAAGAGAAAAATCTTGCTCCCTCCCCTGTGTTTTGACAATCTTTTAAAAAGGCCAAGAAGTTGGGGGGGGAAACACATAATAACAAAAAAATCCTTCACATTTCTATGTGGCAGTCAGTAAAAAGAGTGGTAAAAAATAAAATGCTGCTTTCAATTTATATACATTTCCTTCTCAATTGGAAAGATCAATAGTTTTAAGAAAAATACGACACCTTCTTTCTGCTCCGTATGTTTCTCTTATTGGTTCATTTACACTGGGCTGTTCTCGTAGGAGCAGTTAGTACATCTTTTTGTCATTTTAGCCTTCCCCTGCCATTAGTGTTAACTGCTGAGACGGTGCAGCTCTCCTCTGCCATCCTGCCTGAGCACTGCATCTTTTTCCCCAGCCCTTCTCCCTTTGACTAATGTTCACCAACACTCATACATCATTCCCAAATTGGTCCAAATGAATTAAACACAGCTCTGCTTAACATTACGAGATTTAAATGGATTTTCTCTCTGCAGGTCTGCCCCATAATTGGGTTTATCCATCTTGTTGAAGTACAGTTTACACTTGCTAACATCACGCCAATTCAAGCTACATTTTCTGCTCCAGTGGCAGGAGTGAAGCAGATTTGTCATCGGATCATAACAGGTAATTCAAACAACAATTAGTTTGATGACGGCCCGTATGTCAATGTCTGGTCCCAGTCAGTGCTGCTCGCACCCACTGCTCTCTGTATGCTAAGATGAATTGTGCTTACAATCCTTCAATTTCAATCAACAAATACTTACCGGAAAAAAGCTGGAACTCAATTGACACAAAACCATCCTATTGCCCAGCAAGTGCCCTGAGAGAAGAAGCCCAGAGCAGAGCTGGATGGTGCAAGCTCCTCTGCCCTCCAGCTACACCTCGGCTAATGGCAAACTGCCGAAGGATGGGGTTTGAACTGCATTTTCCAAGCATCAGGAGCACTTTGGAAACACCTTTCACATGCAGGCACTGAATTCCAGATTCAAAACACAGCAGCCTACAGGCAGGTGCAAGCTACCTTGGCCTTGCAGCCCTTTCAAGCCCAAGCAGAAAGGCAGGTCTAGATGGCTGCTAAAAGGAGACTATTTCCTGATAGATGCCACATCCACAAACCCATCAGCATATCTGCAGAGGCAATTGCAAAAAGCTGAGCATCACTGAAGATGAAGCCTTGAGCTTCCCAACTTGGGCAGCCAGCACTAGGAAGCTTTAGCTTCAGATTTCAATATATTATCAGAGATAGGGAAGAACACCCATGAGTCAGTGACATGCTTCAGCATCTAGCTCCCATAATAACGTACAAAGTATTTGCAAGCAAAGTCATGCATTCTGGGTTTGAAAATACCATGCATTTCTCAGAGGGCTGGTTTTGCCAATTAGACAAGAAATAATTTGCCTCTCCAAATTTGTTCAATGTGAAAGAAAGCTTGTTTCACATTAAAAGAAACATTATTTCCTTAGAGTCTAGTAAATCTAACGTCACGTTCATGTTTTTCTGGTCCCTTCACAAACACAGCATTATCTGGGACATGGCATTGATAATTTCAAACAGCTATGTACATCAGTATCTGTACTATTAACTATGAATGTGATCAATCCTTTTAAAAAGTTTTCCTCTTATTCTTTCTGGTTTAGAGGAAGAGAAAGAACAATAATTTCCTAACAGATTTTCCACAGTATCATTTTGTCTCAAACTATATTCTAACACACAATGCCAGTTGCTGTACAACATTTAACTGTAAAAATCCAGCTAGCTGGCTGAAAATGCAGGAAGCCCTTTCATAATTAGAGAAAGATCTCCACCAAAAGAAACTAACATTAAAATAGAAGTCTTGGTTTAAAAATTAAGGTGTACTTAATGAGCAACAAAGGTATCAGTGACTAAAGATTTTCAAAGCCAACAGCAGAAACACCATAAAATCCTCTGAACCTAAACACTGTAAAAGATGATGATTAAGTTCAGATCAAAAAGTAGTTAAAGTAATGGTATATAAAATAGTCTCCTCCTGGAGCTGGCATGGGGAAACTCTTCACAGACAGAAAGCAGATGCACTAAAACCTTACTGGAACTTGGGAAACATCATTCTGTTTCTCTATACTAATATTTCAATCAGATATAAGTCAATGCCCTGAACAAAAGAAAAATGGTTTTCTGTGTACTGTCTCTGGTTACACTTTCTATTCTAATATCACCACTGCCTTTTGTGTGCCCCCTCAAAAAATTACAAATACTTATTTATTTTTCATCTTTTTTTGTCTCTTTTTATACTGATGCATGGCTTATATACAGAGACAAATCAGACTCATCATGGCCTGATGCTCAGCTGAAGTACATCACAAGAGGGCCACTGGGGTTTTTTGTTGGGGGTTTTTTTGGAGCAGTTACGACAGCGCTCACAATCTTTGAACAACATGCATTTAGCAATTCTGCATTTGTTTTTTCATCATGCTGGTATTTCAGTATAATTCTGAACACCGGGAACGGCTCCAAGTGTCTCGGGTCACTTCTGAAAGTACAGTTGGCATCAATCCCACAGGTCATTCCCTTGGAGGGCTTCCCAAGATCTCAGGAGCACCCAATCAGAAACACCAAAAGCACTCAGAGACATCAATTCCCACACAAGCCCATCATCCAGTGACTTGTGCATGTCAAGCTCTGAAGAAAGAAATCCTGATGCCTCAAACACTGGGCAGATTAATGGGCAGAAACAGAACACAGCATCTCCATCACCCTCCCAGCGCTTGACCCAGGCAGGCTGGACAGGGAAGAGGTGGCAGCAGACAAGGCTGTGGCAAGAATCAGAACCCTGTTTTGCAACCCTTACTCCTGTCCTACTGAAGGCCATGGGTATGGAGCAACATCTCCAGGCCAGACCCTTATCACCCTTATCTGCAGCGTAAGGGCAGCAACTACTTATATCCTTATGCAAACCAACCACTTAATTGCATGGCTGGGTGGGGGGAGCTGCCTTAACGGCATGTTTATTTTTGTCAAGATGGCATGGGAACAAGGCACAGCTTTGCACGTGGGAGAAGGGCAGGGGTCACAGCAGGAAAAAAGTAATGACAGCTTCTAGGTACGGGCATCTCCTGGCACCCCAGAGCCAGCAGATTCCAACTCTTCCAGCTAGTCATTCGCAGCCAGGAAATACCCTCTCTCTCAGTCATCACTCAAAATAATAAACATTTATTTATAAATTGCATGCAGCCTGTTCCCTTGGCAAGGGGCTGAGCAGAGCAGAAATACGAGCAATGCGACCCCCTCATCGTCAGAATAGCTGCAAAAGCAAACGGGGACCACAAGTCCCACCCAGGCAAGTTCAAGTAGCTACCAAGAAGCATCACTGACATCCAAGAAATTATAAAGACAACTTGAAAGTTTCTCAATGCTTTAGATCTATTCTCTCTTCCAAAACAAGACCTTTCCCAGGTCATAATCCCTCAAAAGAGGAGACTTCCTACTCTATCACCAAGCAGGCTCAGCTCCAGCCATGACAAACAGGTGTCAGGTTGATGTCCTGGCAATAAAAGGAGATTGGTGCTGACGATGCCTTGGAAACAGCAATGGGTACAGCACAGCCAAAACTCTATGCAGTGAGCAGGAACTGAGCGGAGCTCCTAATAAGTGGAATTATTTTCTTTCTGTAATTTAATAAGTCTCAGCTATCACCAGCAGCCAGCGCAAAGCCTCAAAGCCAAGCAGAATAATACATCCTCAGGCTTTTGTATCCTAGGTTGCCCTGATGGCTTCCGTTGTAAATCAGTTGTCATAGCTAGAGACCAGACTTGAGAAGCCGATTAAACAAAGCTTGCCCTGCTCCTGTCTGATGAAGTGCTCCTTCATCCAATTCCTCATTAACGGGCTCATGGATATCCACTGTGATTGTTAACTTCACTGGCTCATGAAGGGCATGCACCATGCTGGCAAAAGGCCGGATATGGAAGAAAAATCCAGCTTTTCCAAGTGGTCAGAGCCCTGTCCCATTGCTACATGGGTCACTGTGCTGGAACCACTCTCCCATGGTGGGTGAGGGAGTGCAGCTGAGGTCAGGCTGCTTGGAGAGAGCAGAGGGCACTGGACCAGCCAAAGGGCCATCACAGCTTTGAGGGTTTGCTGGTACAGCCATCCCCTGGCAGAGTCCCCAACAAACCAGCATTCCAGTGCAGAGGGACTAGACTTGGAGCCATGGAGAGCATCCATAACCCCATGACAAGAGCCAACCAAACAGACACAGTGGCCGAAGTAGGTCCCGCTTTCAAGGGAAAGCGGAACACCAGAGACAAAGGCTGGTACACAATGACCCTCTTTAAAATAGTAATTAAAACAGAAATCCATAGGAAAACTCCCATTGGCTTTATCAAGGCTAGGATGCGACAGAAGCTTTTGGAGCCACCCTGAGGGAAGGCAATTAGTCTCACTCAAGAGATGCCAAAAAATTTAGCAGAGCATCCATAATCACCCTGAAATGTTCTCTACCAGCAAAGCATAATGGGTTTATCATTTATTTCTCGATTAAGTGGTGCTTAAGTTGACCAGGGAGTGGATTTCTATTGCACATTGATTAGGCAATAAAAATACATTAAAAAGCAAGTCGGACTACAGACAAGGAACGTCATCCCTCTCTCTCTCTTGCCAAGTAAGATGTCCTCCTGGGCAGGCTGCCGTACCTTCTCCCCACCTCTCCTAGCAGTTCAGCTCTTGTGCAAAACGCTTTTACATAATGAATGAATTCCTAAGGCTACTTGTAAAATTACTAGGCGCAGCCTTGTTAAACATTCATTTGGATTTAGGACAATGCATTAAAAATCACAAGGCAAGTGAGCACCAAGTGCTATGCTACCATCAAAGCCAAATAAACAGGATAGGCCACCATCCATCCCCACTCTCCGCACTCACAAAGTCTCCCACAGATCAATAGCAAGGCTCATTGATTATAACTGGAACAGGATCACACTCTTTTCCTTCCAGGTCAAAAGGCACAATGACTACAAGCCATTAAGTATTTTGTGACACCACTCAATGACTGTATTTATGCCATATACGTAGTTATGATTATTCCACTGAATAATGTTCATTTATTTCAGCAACAGTCTGACAAACTATATTTATGCTGCACCTTTGGCCTCCTTGCTTGAACTCTGCTCAGCAATGTCTCTCAGCTGGGACTACTTCTAACACACAAGCCCTCCAAACAGCTTTCAAGCCACCAGTGTTTCTTGGATAATGTTTTGTTTAAATCTACTACAAAAGGGCATTTTCTCACTATCCATGCCTCTCCTCCCTCCTCCACTTCTCATCTTTCCCCTCAAGCTCTTGGCCAAAGAAAATCAAGAGGATTTTAAGTTACATTTCTTGCATGCCCTCTGTGAGCACTGTGAGTCCAAAGCATTACCAGGGTTGGCTCAAGAAGCTGAATTCCACCACTCAACTGGAGAAACCATCCATTAAACCAAGGCATCTAAGAAATCCCATCACTACCTGCAGTCCCTTAGGAGCATCATGGGAGGCTGACTGAAAACCAATGAGTATCACTTTACAAAAGTGGCCTTAAATACAGAGATCCCCATACTGCAGTCACACGACAGCTTCCCTGTTGTTCCAGGATTGCTGCGGTTTATGGACAGCCAGCAGCAGAAATATTAATGCTACTTCTGTATTTCGGAGAAATAAAAGAGGCATAGATACGTACCTATATTTTAAATATGTATGTATCTATATATGCATGCAGATGCATATAAAGCCCTTTGCTAGAGAAACAAAAAGACTGGTTGTCTGAAGGTGCTATAAATGCCCTTCAGAGCCTATTTAGTCTGGTCTGCATAATCTCACCAGTGAATTTGCCACTTGTAAATACCCCAAATTTACGCCAATAAAATCTGAGCAACCAGACAGTCTATATATAAATACATATCTATGCATGGAGCCATTAACATCCGTTTGTGGTTTGTTTTTCTTGTGAAAGATCAGGAGGGGAAGGGAGGGAGAAAAGGTAAAGTCCAAATCATGTGTCCTCACAAAGGACACAGAGCACTCATCTAGCTGGGGAACTGGAAACTCACACCCTGGCAAATGAGACAGGGCAGCTCCACACCAGTTTTCTTCATTTCAAAACTGAAAGCATGGCAGAGAGGAGAACATCAAGGAACACAGGAGATAAATGTAGAAACTGATGTTGTGTCATGCTCTCAATAAAAGGCTTGGGTACACCTACAGAGCCTTCCTTATGACAGTCATATAAACATTACACTGAGGCTGTGTACAGGAGATTAAATAGGAGGGGAGGGAAGCTTCACATGTGTCATACTTCCAAAGGTTATTTTAGGATCAGTTTAGAAGCTGAGTGGTGGGTGGCAGCTGATTATATTACCACAGGCATATTTAAATATCATGGGCCCAAATTCTCATCAGGATCTCTCATAAAGGCTGCACAGTGACATGAGCTAGAAACTTGGCCTGCAGAGCAGTCCACTTCCCCAGGGCTGTGGTGATCCCTCCTGGGCTTGAACATTCCCTCAAAGCAAGATGCAGCCATGGCACAAGGACTCTGGCTTGAAGGCCAATGTTTGTTCAAGGAATAACGCCAAGGAATATACCTGAGACACAAGCAGGATTTCCCCAGCAAGGACCACTCTGCTGCACCATGAATGATGGTGAACCACCATGAGCACACAGAATACTTGGAGACAGAGCACATGCAAGTACCACAGTCCTACACAGCCATGGCATCACCAAGTTGTGTTAGCCCACCAGCCAGCAACAAAAGTTACTTCCCTCTGTGCATCAAATGCCTCACATGCATCCCAACCACTACTGTCAAGAGTTCCAGCTATCAGTGGTTCACATCTTGATGGCATCTGGAGCTGAAGGAGGGCTTTGGAGGAGCACAAACCAGCTCACCATTAATTCAGAAAAATCCATATCTGAATGACTGCTTATATTAAGAAATGCCTCTGTTATCCCACACAATCATTCACCTTCACAACCGTGAGCCACAAGAACAATGCTACCTGGTCACAGTCATATCCATAGCTTTAGATCACCAAACAATGCTGCAAGTCCTGTCTTTAAGTGGTCTAATAGCAGATGACTTAGAGGAAACCATATAGCATGTTCATATAAAGGGTGGCCACTGAGCAGAGCACCTAATGGCAGTACTGTTTCTCACACAGACAGGCTCTCCTCTAAAAAGGATCCTCCCAAGTGACAAAAAAATAATCAGATCCTTGATTCTCAAACATTGGCATGACCTCAAAAGTTGCAGAAGAAAAATTATATATACACATAAATCTTTAATACATGTAGACACATATACAAATGCATATATATTATAGGTATTAATATATTAAGATACGTTATATTATATACACTATACAATGCTATTATATAGATATTAACATATTACTATATTCATGTATATAACAGGTATTAATAGTTTTCCTTTCAATCTCTTCCAGATTTCTGTACCAAACCCCTGGTTCATAATCACATCTACTCAATTACTTTGAAGGCTTACAGCACAGTTTTGCAGTATAAAGTATAAAACCTGCAAATATTTATTCAAGCTTTTAAAGAGAGCTTTATGTTAAAAATGAGCCATTACCCTGAAAAGTAGCTAATTTTATTTTCATAAGTTTGTAGCTGTTAATCCATCCAAAAACACCAAACAAAAGTCAGTTTCATTTTAGTTCAGCTGTAGCTCCTCTCCCACTTTCAACTGCTCCAACATTTTGGTACCTGTAACACTGACTACGTTGAGGGGCTCATTGACCTGGTGTTGGTTCTGAACACAAGTTAGAATCAGTTAATACTGGACCTGGGTCTTTGCTGGGATCAGAAAGAACAAGATGCCAGGTAATGCCCACCTTACCTGTTCAAGCATTCCCAGTAAAGAAACTACTTTTACTATCCCAGCAGAAAGGAACTATATAGTGCACAGAAAGGACCTCCAGCAGACTCCAACATGATCTACCCAACAGAGCTGCTACCCAACAAACTAAACACAACATATACTGTAGCAACTACTGTGGGCAGTAAGGAACAGGCTGAATGGTACAAATTTCTAAGGTAGGTTCATACTGCTAATAATACAGTAACAAATAATGGAAACAGGTGCAAACAGAAACTAATGCAATCTATACTGGTGAACACCATGAGGAAAACTATACAAACACCAGTTTCACCTTCCATTACTTCAGTGTGTACACGCTTATTCAACAAAATTTAAATTATCTGTTAAAAATTATTAGCCAAGTAGAGAGAGGAAATTAAGTCTTTCACCCATAAAAGTTCTATTTATTGCAACAAAACTCACACAACTGCAAAGAACCACTGTAATCACTAACTTACATCACCTGCCAGAAATACAATCACCTCAACAGTTTGCAATTCAGAGGTTAATCTACTTAAAGTTTTAGGACAAATCACTACTCATTATCTTAGTGCACCTACACTCCTTGGCTGGATAAGGTCACACTACCTACCAAAGAGAAAAATACCTATCTCCAGTGGACCTAACCATGACAACTCATTGAAAGACTATTTTTAGCCATCTTCCAGACACCTCAAAACAGTGAGACATTTTCATAACTCCAAAATAACCTTTAACAAAGGACGCTGATTTAACTCTTTAACAATATAAGACTATTATATATTGTTAAACTATAACTGTATAAGCTGTTAGCTATCATATAACCAGTATAAGCCAGGTTGCATGACACTGTTTGGAAGATAACTAGTCCTCCTCCGAGCACAAGAGCATGCACAATGATGTTGGTGTATAACCAAAACAGGGAACTACAAATTTCCCTCTCAATCAGTTCCATACCCGAGACTCCCATCATGCCACTCAGCTGAGTTATTACTCATCCAGAAAGAGCAGCAAGTAACTTCTGAACCATTTCACAGGCAACGGCCATTTTCTCCCCTCCTACATAAACTGAAATGCCAAATACCAAACCTATTTGTAGCAGTCAAGATGAGCTCTAACAGGCGAATTACCATGTGGATAAACTGATCTGGATGTTTATCTAGCCACTAATAATTATTTCTACTTATTAGTTTGTTGTACCCCAGATGCATGGGAATACTTAAAGATAATAGAGAAAGTCTGATCCTTGCCTGGAGGAACTTCCATCAGTAGGGAAAAAGTAAGATGAAACTACATGGGAAACCAATCTCAATTTAAACCACTTGTGACAGCAGGGACATGGATCTTAGCTTTCATTCTGCAGGAACCTCTTTTAGCCTTTACTGGAACTACCCCAAAGAAAGATGATCCATTGCTAGATATTCATCAAGTTATACAAAACCATAAATCTCTATCAACGTAACAGAAAACCAGAAGCAGATGTCCTACAGACTCTAGGACTTCATCCTCTTGGCTTTTATTGATGTTCTTACCATCTTAGGAGGGTTAACTCTGGTGGCATGAGATAGCAGGTCAACATTGGAGATATACACATGCTCAGCTTCAGAGAAAAGAAATTTTGAGAGTCAAACAGCCCAACTCCCTTGATTTTGCTCCTACCAAACAAAGCACATTCATGTGAGTGTACATCTAAAGCAACTTACTGATCATATCAGGATGCAACTGGGGCTGGTAACTGCTGGCACCACAAACCAGCAGTGTCCCAGTACCATGCAAACATTCAGGTTTAGCTGTGATCACTCTGAAGGCAATCAGTGTGCAAGATCACTACCAACCACCTGCGTGCAGCTATACCTTGAAAAGTGACTCCATGAAAGTGGTATGAGGGTGAGGTAGGGAGGAAAGGAGTGCAGTGTTTATTTCAACTTTCCATTTCATATCTGTTCACTGCCATGTCTGAACACGTTCAGACATTTCTTCCCCACTTACCCTTCTTCCAAATGCTTGTCCTACAAATTGTATCGGGGATCTAAAAATTAAGCCAAATTCTTTCTGTCCTATGCACACAGGGTAATAAAGAGACTTTGCAATCAAAATTCTGCACTTACGTACACCTGTGTTAACCCCATTGTCCTCAAATTATTCCTTTAACAATGGCCGTGGGTTTGTACAGGTGTTTAACAAGCCCCGTAATTGGAATTTAACAAACAATTCCAACAGCAGGGGAAAATAGGGGGAAAAGAAAAGAAGAGGATGAATTCAGCTCACTCCTTGTGGCACTAGCTAACACGTTCAAGGAGCAGGAAAAACAAAAACAAATGTGAAAGGTATTTAGGTGCGGGCAGATGCTGACAGGCAACTCATGAGACTTCAAAAAACTGCCTGTTTTCCACTTAGATCCCCAAACCAGAGCAATAGCAGGGAGTGTAAATGAAAAACTTTTGTTTCTGATTTGCACCATCTTTCCATTATTCTCTTTACCCTCCTTCCCAATTCAACTACTTTGTTTCCAAAATGAACATTGTATTTGACACCCTCAGGGCCACAAATTCAGGCCATGATCCTACAAGCCCATACGCATGGACCCAGCTGGGCTGAGGACCAGTCTCCAGGCAGCTGTCGTGGAGGCAAGCCTGGTGCATGTGCAGGATGGGGCTGTATTTGCACCACCAGCTCCTGGGAAGGGAAGCACCTCCAAACCACTTCCCACTGCATTAGGAAACAACCCCCAACGGGGGCATGATTGCAACCATGACTTAAAACCAGCTTCCTCCAGCCCCTTCTCCATGTATCAAGCCATGGCCAAGAGGAGTATATGTAGTTAGGCTTTGTTGTGATGGATAACTTGGTCATAACAGTGTAACAGGAAAGGTTATCCAGCTGGCAAATGAAAGGGATCAGCGACTTTATACGGCCAGCAATTACTCCTTAGTGATGGAGAATTACTACAGAGCACTCATTACTGAAGAGATGCCAGTTACTGACAAATTACCAAACTGAGAAATTAATTACCAGCTGAGAAAATAATGCACAAGGGATAGGACTGAAAAAGCCATGTTCAAGAGAGGTCCATAATTTGCAACAAGTACATTCTCATGAACAATTAGTCCTGGTACAATTAGTACCACACTGGGTACTCTTTCAGGATGGCAAACATCACTACTGGTCTGCAAACCATCAGTGGTCGAGACAAAATAGCAGCATCTAAAAATGGAGACATTGTTCAACCTGACCGTGACACTGTCCAACACACAGACCCAACTGTGTGCTCCAACACTGCATCAGCCATTCAGCATTACTGCCAGGATAAACCGTTGTCTCCCAACTCCTCCTTGTGCCTACAAGATGACTTCTACGTGTTCAGAAAACACACCACACTCATAGGCAAGGCAAGTGCACCAGGGCAATGGGTGCTTTGAGGAGCTGTACTTAGAAGTGTGCTTTGCTGAACATCAACAAGCATTTTTGCAGTGCAAGCTCCAAGACAAGCAAATTTTCCACACCTTTTTCATGCTAGGGGACAACCCTGGGAAAAAAAATCAATCTGCTTTTTGCTAAAATCTAACAAGATCTACCCAAATTCTTCATCACCATCATCATGAGGTAGAAAATAACTGAGGGGGGTGGAGGTGGAAAAAATACCTGCATACAAAAGCCACGCATGACCTGAGCTAGAAACTTGAGTTTGCATTAGCATTAACATTTCTGTCATCAGCAGCAAGACATTCCTTTTTCCTTTGCCTGCATCTCAGGAATCTGGTGCACATGCTGGCTGATCCCACATCTCCAAAAAAGAAGGATGAATTAGACATACATCATTCACAGGATCCCAGCATAACGCCTAACCAGCCATGCCACAGGCCTTGAAGACAACATGATACAGAGAAACACAAGACATCAGCCTAAAGGGCTCCTCTCTCTCTCTCTGCATTCAGATGTAGTGGTGAATGGGGGGAGAAACATAACACTAACTAAATGATTAAATAAATTAGCCAAGGTCGCTACCTCCAAGCCTTTACAAAGCAGAGATCCTACATTATTTCAGGGAAAACAAATAGAAGGCAATCACAAAGCTTGAACAGCTAAGTAAACGGACATCAAAATGACTAACTTTGCACCCGGGATAATTACTGAAGAAAATCAAGGAGCTTAATATTTCCTTTTCTTTCAAAGTGAAGGCATACAGGAAATTTAGCAGTCACGTTTTCTTCCTTGGGCAAGAACACCCACACTGTTCGTTCATTCACTCCCATTTTTCTCTGTGTAGCATCTGACCAAAAGAAGCCCAGAACAAGGCCTCCAGACACTCCTGCATCACACACAGCAACAACTTTGATTTTTACAGTTTTATTTGGCTTGTTCACAAGGCTCAGTCTCATGTAATCCACAGGCCTGATCCTTCTCCTAATAAGACCAATGGCAAAATTCCAGCTGATTCAGTAGTTCTGGACAGACCTTGCAGTGGCAAGAGGATAAACTTTAAGGGCCCAAGCCTTATTCATTCACTTTTCCTGCTTCCACAAGTAATCCTATTAAAATAATGGACTGCTCCTAAGAGTCAGAGATGCAGGATTGAGAAACTGACTGAGAAATATTTGGGGTTCCCCCTCCAACCGAGCATAAGCACATTCCCCAAAGCATCTGCTGATTTTTGTATATGAAATCACAGCACCAGTAAAAAATAACTAAAAGCAAAATGCCTGAAAAATGTCATTCTCGGCAGGAAGAAGAAACCTCAGTCCTTCTTTTAAAACAAGGGCAGTCGAATGATGAGTAGCTGAAAACGTGGCCACACACACACTCCTTCACATACACATACATACACAGAAGCAGTACATCAGAAGTGAATCGCAGAGAGAAAGATGAATTTGAACCCTTTATCCCCTGTCCTTTATAAAAGCTGCCACTCAGTAAACGGAGATTGCTCTAATTACTGTGACAATTCTGCACCCCGTTCAAACAACTTTTGTGTTCTGGACAGGTTTCTCTGCGAGTTTGAAATTCTTGGCCTGAGAACCACTCTTGTCTAAAAGAGGTTTCTCGTTGCAAACGCAGAATGCAACACTAACAAGTTTTCCCTCTTTTCAGCTCCTTTCATTCTCCTCTTTTCCAATTGCCTGATTCAGGGCTTAATGGAAACTTGTCAAGGCTTTTCTTCCCACAAACCCTGTAGAGCCCCAAGGCAATCTGTGCACAGAGTAACCACAGGAATCTCATATTGTCAATTAAAATTGAATAGACACCTGATAACCGAGTATACATTCACGAATAATACACATCACATGCATGTACACAGATGTGCCCACAGAACCAGTCCCATACCTGGGTACAGCAGCAACACACCAATTCCCATTTACAGCCACCCAGCTACACCCAGGTTCTAGGTTTGACTTTTTAATTCCATATTGATGAGATTTAATTTCATATTTATGAAATTAAAAACAAAGTACTCGCAAGCACTGTAGTTGAGCAGCAGATTCCAATGGAAAATAAACTAACTACGTATACCAGGCATTTGGCCTTTAATAACCCTGGGGATTGTAAAGATATTTAGCTGCTATCCAGATAAAATAAGCCCTGTGGATATTCTTACACAGCAGTTTTGTGACCCATACAGTAGTTATGTTTGTGACTAGCTCCTGTAAGGCACTTTTTTGTTTGTTTGTTTGGTGTTTTTTAACTGACACAGACATCTTTTAAACTACACTTTACAGTGTACTTTAAGAATCAAGAACAAGCCCATAGGGACGGATATCCCCAGGGGACAGAAGTAGATGGAGACATTTAGTTAATAACAATAAAAACCTCAAAAACCTGACTTCCAGACAAACAACTATAATCTGTAACTCCTTCCAAAGGGAGAAAACCTTCTTGCCAATGGCCCAGGGAAAACAAAGGTAGAAACACTGATTGCCATCTTATTCTTCTGATGTGTTCATTCAAGGTCATGCCTTCCCCTGGATTCTTTAATATTGGCAAACATTTATAATAGCGTAATTTCAATGGCAGTCTGTTCAGCCTGGGTGTAGATCAATGCAGCATCTATATACAGTCTTCCAGACCCTGTCTATGTCACAGTAGTGGCCCTGGTTTTATAAATCTCTTAAATCTAATTAAACCAATGCAAACCTCTTACTGTGTATGCTCCCAAACCAGTTCACTGGTTTAACCAAGTTAAAATTATTCAGGCTAGGGTTTAAAACAGCTCCAAGAGAACCTTTATTAAATATTTGCATCAGTTAAAAACAGAAATCAATTAGTGGCTTGTCTCGAGAACAGAAAAGCCTATAGCCTCAGACTTTTCCAGATCAGTATTTAAGGAGTCAGTCACTCCAGTGGGAGTTTGGATATGCCCAAAGGGGTACACCCTCACCTTTTCCTGCTCTATTTTTTTCCCTTCATAATATAGGATGACTTGTTTCTATTGTATCAACATCCAAGAATCTCTCCTATTCCCCAGGAAGTCTCTTTGCAGTATTTTCAGGTTAGCATTTTGTAACTATTACTTCCACATGCTCCTTTTGGAATTTTCTGGTGGCTCAGCTACATCCACATTACCAGTGAAATAAAAAGAACACTGATTTTGTTGTATACAGCATCTTTCATACCACAGACACTCCAGAGAGCCCTACAAAGCCGTGAGATAGATACTGGTTGAGGACAATTACATATTCATACCTGGTAGCCATTAGGCATGCAATCATACTTCCCATGGAGCCTAGGGCATCAAAACCTGTTCTCCCAAGAGGGGAGAACAGTTAGTCAGGCTTAACTGTATCAGTAGAGCTAACAAAGTGGTTATGGAACCCTTACAACAGAGTCCCTCCTGATTTCAGCCTCACTTCCTGGCCAAATACCTGCAGGAGTTTGGTACCCAAAACATGTGACTACAAAAGGAAGCTGCCCTTCCACCTTCTCCCTCCTTACACTTCCTTCAGCAAGCAGCAAAAGCATTTCAAACAAGGCAAATCCATTCGCTGCTTACCAAAGCCTACTTGTCTCCTATAATTTCTATCATTTTCCTGTCGTCATTTCTTCTTTACTGAAACCAGCAGTATATGAGTCAGAGAGCAACCATTAACTTTTACAACTTCCATACAAATCCACCTACTCATATTAGAAAAGCAGTATTGACATGCAACACAGCCTCAGACCAGATCCTGATTCTGCCAGGATTCTCTGGGTTTCTGTGGGTAAGTCAGATACTGCAGAAGCAGGAGCTTGTTTAAGAAAACACTATTAGAAACATAACTTTTAATACTTTCTTTTCCCCTCCAAGAGTGAAGGATGCCACAGAAGCAGCCATATATCAGTATGACATTCAGTTGAGTTTGGCTTTTTCAAACCTTTATCCACTTTTGAAGAAGTTGGCCATTGGTTCAAGACACACGGGGCCTGATCCAAAGCCCGTCATTATTAATAGAAGGCTTTTTTTCCACTGACTTCAATGGATCTTGGACCAAGCCCAAGGAAGACAAGATTTCACAGCAGTAAGAGTGACACACATTCTCCGCATTCAAAATAAAACAATACACGGCATTTACAATGTCAATCTGTACAGTGTGGATTTGTTTGTATTTTGCTCTTCTAGAACAGGATCTAGGTTGGTGGATTAACACACCCAAAAAGTCACTCTGAAGCTGGAAAGAATTACAGGCAGATACAAAATGCCACAGTGAGATACAGTATCACCAGTATTCCCCCACCTAGAATATAAAGGCATCCTTTACCGCAATGTTTCTTACAAGCTGCTGCAGCCACACTTTCAAGTGTCCCATCACTATAAACTCCTTCAGTAACAGCTACAACATTACCCATGATGAATTAATTTGTATTAATATGGCTATCACGTGCATTTCCATATGAAACCCATTGTTCTGGAGCATTAATAAAAACCTCACCAAATGAAGTAACATGGCACCCCTATATTTAGTTTAAAGAAATTTTAACCAAATACTTTAAAACAAAATTGCTAATATCTTTAGGACATCATAATTGGCACAGCAACCAGAAACCCAGTTATCTTCTCCGCACGTATTTATAGCATCACCCTTCCCCATTCATTCTGCATTTTCTTAGAGAATCTGCTGTACCCTACATCTGCAATTCATTGACTTTACAATTTACCACATGTTGAGATGGAGAGGTCTCAGCTCCATTTGAATCACTGCACAAATATGCAAGTGATTTATCGTTTTAAAACTGAAGACTGCAGAAGAACGACTCCACTTTTCCTGAACATTACTCCTTCTGGCAGACCATGAACAATTACAGCGCGTACTAATTAAGCTCTGTAAATGTGCTGTGCCCTGCTAATGCCTACCAGGCCTCAAATTCAGTTGCATGAAGCCAAACTTCAGCCAGCGACTTAACTCATTCAGCACTGCCCGGTTGCCTGAGCGTGACCCCACAAAGAATAAGGGTCGAGGGTTTAGCCAGTCTAAAACAAAGGCGCGAGACTGAACAGATTTTGCCGGAAAGAATCAGAAGGGGGGGGAGATGCTGGAAGGGGTGGGAAGTGCCTTGGGAACAGGAGGAACATCCCTGTTGATAACCTGTTAAAAAGGTACAATACCACACCAGCTTTGCAGCACAGGGCTGGGGGATTCAGATCTGTCCCCAGGGGCTAATAAGTCATTGCGCTCCATTGATTAGGGAAATGCATAAAACCTTCAACAAAACTGTACAGCTATTTGTGGAAGGGCCCAATTGACATCCCCCTCTCTTCTCTTTTTTAAAGTCGAGTTTTACATGGTTTGCAGAAGAAAAACATATGGGCAAAGGAGTGCAGCTTTCCACCACACACATAACCCTGCCTTTTGCTTCAATTAGTCTCCAAGCACAACAGTAACCTATGGGGAGCCCAAAAAATCAACTGCTGGAGAAATTAAAGCCAAAAGTAATACCTAAGCATATCAGAGTAACCACATTATCTTGTTAAAACACACACACACCCCCAGCACAGACAAGACAGCAGCACGTCAAATGTGACTGTCCGCTCTGGCAAAGCATGTTTTATGGGGAGCGAGCTGAGAATCACGAGCTTTGCTGAGTGAAGCAGGATTTCTCCTCGGGCCTCAGACTTTCCTGACACTTAAGAGTCAATCCCCAGATCCCAAGCTTCCCCTCCAACCATCCATTCAAACACTGGCCTTCAAATACTGGCGGTTTCTTCCCCCCTCCAAGTTTCTATGAGTTCCCCTCCCGCTCCAGCATCCCTCCTTTGTCCTCCAATTACTCTCCAGCGGCCTCTCCACTCTCACCATGCCTCCCCTCTCCCAAAATACCCCGTGTCAGCACGTCACCCTGCTCCCCTCACCCCTCCACACTGACCTACACATCCATCCCAGATTGCCCTTCCAGCAGGACACAGGGCTTCTCCCCTAAAATCCGCCTCTAACCTCAACACCTTAATTCATTCAGTGCATGTTTCCCCTTAACATGGGCTTTTGCTGCTTTTTAAGGGGCCCTGTTTTATAAGCACAGAACAGCCTAATATACATATTCCCAAGCATCCACCTTCTGCATAAAACCTGATGTAATTTCCCTCCCCACACCCCTTAGCTCAGTGGTACATGAGAAAATTAAAGGACGTTTCCAGGTGTCATCTGTCTTTAAATGTTTGCTTGTGTTGGTATCTAGGAAATACTGCACAATACTGCTGACACCTCTGTAAAGGACACGAGCTGTGCTTAAACTTCTTCAGCATCACCCACAGCCCCTCACAGCACTGCAAGCGTTCACTGGAACTGGATGATCTTAAGGTCCTTTCCAACCCTAACTATTCTATGATTCTGTGATTATAAACTTGAGCCTATGTCAAAAAAGAGGCACAAACGCAAACCAGCAGTTGGGAGGAGGAGCAGAAATATCCTCTGCTTTCGAGGGGGGGAAGAAGAGAGGATTTCCATATCTTCTCCCCCTTGCACCCCCAGCACCACACTCCATCTCTCATTGCTTATAATTAGTGAAAGAAATCTGACCCACTGCCAGTGTCTGTGGACCTTGGATATTATAAGGCCAGCGTGGCGTCAAATATCTTAACATTCATAAGTGTTATAGGCTGTAAATAAACCCCGTGGATTTATGACCCTGCAGTGCTTGCCAGCAAACGACTGTGGCACATTTCTTTCAGCAGACCTGTCGAGGTGCAAGTTTGCCTTTGGTTGTAAAATTAACCATTTCCTTCACAAACGTGCCCAATTAGAAGTCAAAGTTTTAAAGCTTACTTACATGTTTGCCAGGACCCAGTACTGAGGAGGTGCCCGGGGAGCAAAGCTTTAAGCCTTTACCCCCGCAAAACCTCTCAAATCCCCCCCCCAAAAGGAAAACTTCTCACAACAGCCCCAGTGTGTGAGAAAATTGTCTGATTTCACCCCAAAAAAAAACCCCAAAATACATAAAAAGCCCCAAACTGACAACCCAAGTGCTTTTGTACGTGCCTATCGCCAGCCCTCAGTTTTGGCTGCTGGGAGGGTGGGGGGGAGCAGGCGTCTCCCCCCCAGGCTGTGCCTGGAGAAGGATCTCCTCCCTTCCCCCAGGATAATGTCATCTGCTTCCTGTGTAGGAGAGCATTTGCTAAATCCAGGTTGTCTCATGCTTAACTGCCAATAATCCAACTTCCACATAACTCCCAGACAGCTGGGAAAAGGTCCTCAGAGTTTTTAGTCATGGTACAGAAACACACGTCCACACAAAAACTCTGCAGCTGTCCTTTTTCTCTACACCACATTTTTTATCTGATTTTGGGGCCCAGTCATGAAAGTCTTGACAAATTTAAACCATTTCTACCTACATTCCGGTTTACAAGCTCCAATGAAAGCTACACCATACCCCTTCCCCCCTCACCCCCCCCCCCCCCCCCCCCATCTTCAGCTGACAAATCAGCACATATTTGCTTGAACAAAAAAAAACTAAGAGGAAGGAGGGGAAAAAAAAACCCACTCCACTTAACATCATCAGTCCATGTATGAATGCATTCAAAAAACCTGGAAAGGCATCTACTATATTTTCTTTCTTTCAGTACAGATCAGCCACTGGTGCACCTATTAAAATTGTTCGATTTCCAAAGCAAATATTATGTTTAATGAAGTGCAGTCCTGCAATTATCCTGTACACTCAAGTAACAGTACTGCATTATATTGTTTTGCAAGGGCCCAGAAACATGAAACTTTTCTCCAACTAATTTTCATAGCCCCCTAAAGAGAAGCTGATTGACCAAGCCAGGCAGCGTTTGCTCCAGAATGAAATCTTATCAGGGGAAGTTAAAAAACTATATATAAAATCAATAAATAAGAAAAAGAGGAGAATTACAAATAAATCAGTTTCTTTACAGAAAAGAAGTTAACAAACACAGGCTGTTTGCCATTGTATAGCAGCTATGCTAATGCTATAGCAGAGTGATTCAGCAATCTACCTAATTAAGCATGAGGAAAGTTTCTTTATGGAGGTTCCATTTGATTTACGCCACAGCATCATCAGTTCATATTTAACAGCTTGTTTTTACACAAGTCCAGGAACTTTATTAAAATCACGTCCATTCCATTTTAAAAAAATAAAATAAAGAATATAAATCAAATATTCACTCCCCACTGAATAGCTATGTATCATAAAGTACCAAAGTGCTGACATATTAAGTTGTATCTACATTATTAAACTAGCTGGTGGACGTTAATACTATAATCCATACTGCAGACATTAAACCTCAACCATAAAGATTAGTAAAGAATTAATATTGTCACATCGGGACTGAGACCTTAACACGCCAGCCATAAATATTTCTGAAGGAGATGAAAAACAATTAGCATAAATACCAAAGAAGGGCAAGAACACCTGTTCTTTTTCAGTGCGATAAGCATTTTATTGTTCTCTATTTAAAATGTAATGACCTGTGTAATTACAGTAATATTACATTGTATTGCAAGGGCTTGGAATGTCACACTTTGAAAAGTGTTGTCAAAACAATTGGAGAGAGGGAAAAAAAAAGGACCACCATTAACCCTTCACACCCCAGGGTTTACAGCTTTTGTATTGGGAAGGATTATGTTGTTTGATTCAGCAGATAGAGGGAAAACATCCATTTTTCAAGTCAATTACAGAAAAAAGGTATCCTCCTGAACATAAAAATCTGGGCGATTGGGCTGCTCTCCACCACAGCTATTTCCAGCTCCCGAACTTCAGGACCAGACACAAGCTTACTCCTACAGTCTCACTCAGCAAGCCACAATTTAAGGGAAAGGAAGATAAAACAGCACCAGCAAAAGTAAGAATACCTGACAGCAGGGTTTTCTCAGATTACAATGCATCTATTTGCTCACCGAAAGCATTAACCAAGCTCTAAATTTAGGATAAAAATTAAACACACCACTTCTTCATTTTCCAGCTCTAATGGAAAACATTCTCCTTTTTATTCTCACCAACAGGCAGCTACCCCAACCCCTCTGCATACATAGGTATGGCACTGGCACTCTCAGATGCATTACTTCGTGACTACTTGACTAGACTTCTATTTAATACACATCTATTCTCAAAAGCAATCCACAGTATTCCATCAAAAGCAAGATAAACATGCAAAAGA
This sequence comes from Melopsittacus undulatus, assembly GCF_012275295.1. Taxonomy (NCBI): domain Eukaryota; kingdom Metazoa; phylum Chordata; class Aves; order Psittaciformes; family Psittaculidae; genus Melopsittacus; species Melopsittacus undulatus. Next base: position 102,699,540 of record NC_047530.1, on the reverse strand, counting down.
AAAATCTTTGACTTTTAAAAATAAAATTGTTCCTATCAAGCTTCGTAAAAAGTTTGCAGCATTTAAAGCATTATTCTTGAAATAATATATTATTCATCATAAGAGGAATTTATGATACTTCATAATTCTCCACATTCCTGAAATTGCTGCCCACGAGTTTGCTCTTGAACAGACAATTACAGGTACATTTACAAAGCACAATAACCCTATTACATCCCCTAATAAAAGAGAAAAAATCCAGGGTGAAAATAAACCCAAAAATGTAAAAGCCAACCACACCCACAGACCTTTAATATTCTACACCAGCAAAAGGACAGGAAAAGCAATTTTGCTACATATCTGCATCACCTCTTTACCTTGCATGCTCTTAAACCCAAACATGGCTTCAGGATAAACTACATAAATAAAAATCAAATCCATAATTATGTAGAATCATTTATACCTTTTCAACCTGTGTTAAAATAAGAGAGAGAGAGAAAACAGAAAAACAAGAGAAAGATCTAGTTCGCCTGGAATTCAAAGCTGGTACAGCAGAGAACCAGAATCCACCTCAGAACAGTGTGTGACAGCCAACAGCTATCCCGCTGAAGCTTTGTAATATTCTGCTCTCAGGCCTAAATAAACAACTTTAATTTTTCCCAGCTATAATTAAGTGGCAGGCAAACAAACAAGCATACAGAATGTGAAAGAATAAGGTTAAGAAGATAGGAGAAGGCTGTTGGAGCCTGGATGTGGAAATAAGAAAATTAAAATCGCCTATTGAGTGTGAAAATATCCTTTCAGAACCCATCAGATAACACAAGAAGGCCACCTGCCATACCAACAATAACCCAACCTGGAATCTGCTGCACAGCACCTTGAATTCACACAAACCCAGCATTCCTATGGAGGCCTTTTTTAACTGGGGAGGGAGCACAGGGAAGAAGGAGACTGCCAGGAAAGCTAACTGCTATGGCATCCTACCCTCACATGGGAGGGGAGAAAGGATCTATAATAAAGGTAATGAGGAAAAACTAAAGAAGTACCTATAGAAAGAAAAATGCTTAAAGAAAAAGGCAGCAGAGGTATGCTTCCTATTAGCCTACCCTTGGAACAGTGGAATGCATTTAAGGTAAAAAGGAGGGGAAGGGGATTAAAAAAAAACAAAAAAAAAAAGAATACAAAGCTTCACAATTTGCAAGAAAGTGATTTGTAACAAAGATTGTTTTGCCATCTGGATCCTGGTGCTTATAGAATTTGGAATTTATCACCATCATCCATATACATGTGGGTGAGCGTATTCAAAAGGAAAAATATAATGCATTCAAGCCCCTGAATTCCCCTCCCAATCATTACAATTGCAAACCGCAGTCACCCCCATGCCAGGGTCCCAGAAATCGCCTCCTTGCAAGAAGAGCCTTAGAAGCAACAAAAATCTCTACCACAGCCTTAAATACACGCCAAGCCAGAAAACCTCCCTCACTACCTCCCTGCCACTCTGCGCTTACTAACCCGTGCTTATACTGATGTTCTACTAAGTGAAAGCAAGACCGACCCGATGTTTAATATTTTAATGCTTTTAAACACTTGTAGATCAGATACACCCGAGTTGTCCGAGCCCTCGGTCATTAGTACAGCTTTAACATCTACCAAACACTGCATCTACTATTGTAAATCGCTATCTCGTGTTACCACAAGGAGGGGGGAAATAAAAAGTGTATAAACACACACATGGTGAAGGCGAGGACGCTTCAGGTTTAGAACCAAAACAGCAATGCTAAACCCATCGGTAGGGAGTGTTTTGTAGTCCCGGTGGTTTTAGCTAAAAAGCATTAAAAACTCTTTTAAAAGGGAACGAAAAGGTGACATTGGAGAAACCGAACGTCAGAGCAGAGCGCACCGAGGGTGACGCTACAAGCGGAAAACCAGCCGGGACTACAAACCCAACCAGCAGACCCCAAAGTTTCCCTGGGATCTGGGTTAAAACTTGCTCTACCCCCAGGCACAGGCGTGCGGACGAGCACACCCCGCCGAGCCGCGGGTTAAAGAACGGGGAAAAAACAGAATCAAAACAGCGAAAAATAAACCCAACAAAACCCACAACAACAAAAGCCCGGCCGCTCTCAGCAAATTGTTTCCCTGCCAGCACACTTCCAGGAGGAATTTTGCTCGAGTTGTTTGATTATTTTCGGTTGTTGCTGCCGCTGTTGTTAGCGCTAACCGAGGCGATTTCTGTTTCCGGACTCAGCCCTTCGCTCTGCCCTGACCCCTCCGGCTCTTCCTCCCCCCTGCTCCGCACAGCGCTCCCGAAGGCAGAGCCGCGCCGGGGCCGCTGCCCGCGGCACAGCCCAGGTGAGGAGGGGCCCCGGCCGGTACCGGGCACGGTGCCTTGCTCCCGGCGGGCGCGGAGGGACGAAGGGTGCGGAGCCGCCGCAGGGCCGGCAGCGCTGAGGCCGGACATAACTCGCGGCGCCCACGGCCGGGAGGGGCACAAGGAAATCGCCTTCGCCGCAGGCCGGGGCGGGCGAGGGCAGGAGAGGGTTAAGGGGGAGGAAAGGGGAGGGGGAGCCGGCCCAGCCGCCACGGAGGAGGGCAGGAGGCGAGCGATCTCCATGGAAAACGAAGAGTTTGGAGGGAGCGGATCCCAAGCTGGGCCGGGAGAAAATACAACCCCCTCCACCCCATCCCCAGCGAGATGGGGGGAAAAGGGAAGGAGAAGAAAACAATATACACCCCACCCCCCCAAAAAAAGTAACTCCTTGGGTTGTTGTGTGTTTTTGTTATGATTTCCAGTTCTGTTTCGAGGCTGGATTAGGTGGTGGTTGGATTTTGTTTGGGTTTTCTTTTTCTCCCAACCCCCCCGCAGGGGAGGTTGGAGGGCTCCAAAAAAATCTGCCCACAAAACTGAAAGTAAACAAAAGGAAAAGGAAAAAAAAAAAGGAGGGAGGGGGAAAAAAAGGGATAAAAAGAACGTAAAAAATATGGCGAAGTGTAAACAAACCCCAAAAAGCGAAGTTTGGAAAGTTTGGTTTGCGGCGCGGGGGGTGAAGGGGGGGGAAGGAAAGGGGGGCGGCGAGAGGGGCAACGGGGAGCGCAGCGGGAGCGGGGGGGGGGAATGTGGGAAAGGAGGGGAGGAAAAAAAGGCACTTACCGTTCTCGCCGTCGGAGAGAGCGATCCATTGGGCAGATACGGGCTGCTGAGGTCGGGGATCATTATAAAGGGATAACCCGGGTATGGTGGGCCCTTAAACAACCCTCCATCTTGCCTCTTCGCAGCTAACATGGCGGGGAGACACGAGCGGGAGCGGGGAAGGGAAGGGGGCAACAGGGGGGAAAGAAGGGAAAAAGGATGGGGAGGAATGGGGGGGGGGAAGGAAAACTTTGTTTAGCAAGTGTCCCCAAAAGAGGAGCCGGGCGCCCGGCGAGGGGCTGCGGGCGGTGCGGGGCTGCGGCGGCCGGGCCCGCCGTACTCACCTTCCTCTAAACTTTCCCGGGATTTATCTCTGAAAGTTTCGGACCGAGGCGGGGGCCGCCGCTCGGCCTGGGAGCGAGCCGGGGGTCGGCATGGGGCAGGCGGGGAGGAGGGTGGGTTGGTTGGGGGTTTTTAAAGGGGGGGGGGTGAGGAAAAGAAGGGGAAGGGAGGAGGAGGAATAAAAGGCGAAGAAGATGGGAAAGGTGCGGGGAGAAGGAGAAACAAACAGAACAAAACAGAAGGCATCGTTACAAGTTGGTGCCGCGGAGGAAAGTTGGGCGCCGGCGAGAGCGGGACCCGGCGCCCCTGGCCGCGGCCCCGGCGAGGCAGCGCGACCCCCGCCCGCCCGCCGCCCCGAACCGGCCCCGCGGGGGGCTTCCCCCGTACCTCCGAGTCTGAGGAGCTGTTTTGATTCGTTTCTGATTCATTGACGAGAGACGACTTGACATCAGCTAAATCCCTCTCCGCCGAGGAGTTCTCGGAGATCTTCTCCTCCTGCTCCCCTTCGTCTTTGAAAGAGATCAGTTCGTCGTTGGCGCCCAGGTCGTCCCCTCCACCGCCGTTCAGCTGCGGCATTTTCCTCCTGCCTCACCCACCAGCAGCAATTTTGCAAAAAGGGGAAGGGGAAAAAAAAAAGAAGAAAAAAAAAAAGGAGGGGAATGGGGAGGGGGGGGAGGAAAAAAGAAGGGGGGGGGGGGAAAGTTTGCACCAAAAAAAGAAGAGTCCAAGGTGAAAGTTTCTCCTTTTTTTTCTTCCCCTTCTCTTTCCTCCTGGGGAGGGGAAAAGAGGGAGGAGGAGGGGAGGGAAATGTCTCTTCTTTGCTTCTTTGCACCAGTGACTTTAGGCTTCTTCCTTTCCTTCTTCGGGATTTTCTCTTTCTTTCTTGCAGGGAGCTGCTCGGCGTGCACTGCGCGCACCCGCGCACGCACTCGCGGAAAAATTAGTAATAATAATAATAAAAAAATAGAGAGAGAGACGGGGGGGGGGGGGAGGGGGCAAAGGGGAGGGGGGGGAAGGAAAAAAATAATAATGCAACAAACCAACCCAAGAAGTCAGCTGTAATGGGGGGGCAGCCGCCGCGGATATTGGGAAGCCTGTGCCGCTCGGGTTTGAGTGAGTTGAAGTTGGACTGAGAGCTTTTCAGTTCAAAGGCGGCGCTGATTGACAGATAGAAAAAGGGGGATCGAAATCCGGAGGAACGGAGAAGTCTGGGATCCGGGATTATTGACAGGGAGCGAGAAACACACCAGGCACTTAATGAGATGCAGGAGGGGGCGGGGTCTCCCCGGTGACGTCTGCATAAATAAACAGGTCTGGGGCGCGGGGGGGGAAGGAGGAGGAGGAGGGTGGGGGAAGTAGGAAACTAACAATGATCCTTTTTGGCATGGGAGCGGGAGGGGAGGGGGCAGGAAAACACTGACATGGAATAAAAACTCTGCGCTGTAGCCCAGAGCTGCAGGACCCGGGGTGGGGGGAGCGAGGAGGGGAGCAGCACCCAAACTGGCGCCCCTGCCTTCGCCCCTCGGAAAGCACCAACTTTTCCATCCTGAGCGTTAATAAACACAGCATCTCCCCGCAGTCCGGATTGCTCCTGGAGGATGTGTGCCCTTATTATTTGTGTACGTGTGACGGCAGGGCGCTGGGGGTGTTGGTTGGTTTATGTTTTTAAACCGTTAACGTTTTTTTATTCTCGCCACTCGTTGGAGGTAAGAAAGTCCAACCATAATAAACACGAGAATACAGTAAAAGCCTTTTATTATTATTATTTTTCCCCTTAAGCAGCACTTGCTCCTCGCGTTTATTATGGTTCTAACGCGCAGGATGAAAATGTGCGAGATCACTCGCTGAAGATCAGATGTTTCCAAATTATTTTATAGTAAGGCATAATATTATTTGGTCCTTGATGTAAAGGGGAAAAAAAAAAAGAGGAAGAAAAAGGGAGGAGGAAAAGGAATGTGACTGCTAAGAAGTTAATTAGCATGGCAGGACGGAGAATCAAGGACTCCCAGACTTCACAAGTGAAAAGTTGTGGTGGCGTAAACATCACGCTGGGGGCAAATCAAAGTGAAAGCGGACCGGTCCCGCGGCGGGGGGGTTACCCGCGGGGTAGCGCGGCCGGACCCCCCCCCCCCCCCCCCCCCAATAGGGATTGCTGCCCTGCGGGGTCTGAGGAGCGCGTCTGCAAAGTCACTGTTGTGTAAAGTCACTCGGCAGAGCTCTGCCGGCACAGCAACAAAATGGGGAGCAGAATAATGCGGATGCAAGAAATGGCATCTGTTCCCCGAATATAATGTGGTGAGAGGGGAAGGGGAAAACAAATTGATCTTCCAGCAGTGACAAATTGTAACAATGGACAAGTCAATTGGAAACTTTAACATGGGCGAGGAACAAAAGGAGGGGACATGGTGGGGGGGGGGGGGGGTGTTGTGCAGAGAGAGAAGACAGGGGAGGGAAGAGGCAGTAATTTCAATGGAAATTAGTAAATTGCCTAATGGAAATGGTGTTTGAAAGCAAGGGACAGGCTGTACTAAATAATCCAAACATTCCTTCAGAAATCTAACCTGCTGCTCATGCTAAGGGCCATTCAGCACATAGGGTTTCCAAAACAAAGCCAATTTGTCATGCAATATTTAGAGAGTTTGGGGGCTTCGGCTAAACTGTCTTCTATAAAAAGAATAATGAAAATAATAATAATACAGAGATCGACAAGGCTAACACGAATTCTCAGGCATTAAAAAGTTCACATAGAAATTTGCATACTAAAGGGAAAGATGCAGACAAAATAGAAATAAAAAAAATCACTGCAACTTACAACTTTAATATTAATCAGTAAAGCAGAAGTAGAGTGAAAGGAAGCATGAAAAGAAGTAAAACAAATGTGTACATTTAATCAGACAGGATTGCATAGGACACAAAGAACAGGGCTAATTAGTCTCAGCAGGTAGGGACTAACCTTCAGACTTCATAAATAAATAAGTCTGTGAACAATGTCTAAGTGGGAATATGGAGACAGAAAAGGGATTATTTCAAGACACCAAGTAAAAACATGACTAATGAAATACTTCACTGTTAACTCCATGTACAAATGCATTGAACAGTTGTTTTTTCCACTGGTCTTTAGACTAACTTGCTCTTTACTTTTAGACATTTTGCTAAATATCAGTCTGTGGGCATGCACACTCCCTATTTGCCCTTGATTATGTACTTACTGTCTTTGCTAACTAGTGCCTTGCAGAGTGACACCTTAACAAATATTCTGCATTTTTGTTTGCCCTTTCATTTTTAAAATGCCTTTATATCCCAGAACAATATGAGACTAGAAATACAAATGTGACAGACTCCTATTTACTTTGCAGGGCCATGTGTTCTATTTTGATCCAAATGACCAAAAAACACTTGCACAGTTTTGTTTTTCAAAGATCTTTTCACAATCTGCTGTGTGTTTCTTTTTAAACAAGTACACTTTTGCTTTGGTCCCAATGGAGTTGCTAACCACTTATTAAGCATCATCAAAAGCTGGTGTTCTAGACAGGCCCAGTCCTTGCCCAGAGCTGGTTGCAGAAGAAGGACCTGATTCTGTAGAACCTTACATATGCGAGTAACATTACTGAGAGGCTGCTCACAAGGGCGATGACACACCTGGATGACTCACACAAGTCATGTTACTCGGATGAGTAAATGCCGATAGACGGGAGCTCAGCGCTGCTCTCATAAGACATGTTGTTCATGGAGCTCCTATGTGCAGAAGTTGGCTTTGGTGGCTTCAGGCTGGAAGCTGGAGGGTCTGTGCCCCAGCTGTGCAAGGCGCTGCCCACAGCTGGAATTCTGACCTCACAGTAGATTCAGAAGAGCCATGTGAAGGGCTGGGAAACCACTTTCTAGCTTTCACCGTAACATCAAGTTCTTTCTACTGCAGTCTATGGTTTTGTTTTCAAACTGCAGCTTATTGCTAGCTTAGGTTTGAAGTCCAAGTACAAAATTACACGGTTTAATTAAGGTAGTACAAGTCACTTAGGATAGCTTATGCATCTTACTGGTATCATTTTCCTTTGTGAAACAGTTTCTTGTTTCATGCTCAGGGAAGTGCAAGCTCTCCAGGGGTCAATAGCACCTGTTTGAGTAGCAGGTTCTCAGGTGGTACCCAAGATTAAGGTATAGCATATAACAGTGAAAGAAACAAAATTATTAAAATAGTCAAGCTAATCTACTGCATAAAATGTGATTTATTGTTTGGATACCTGATTTTAAATAACAGCTAGCAAGGAGGACAAAGCCAGGTGCTCCAAGTTCAGTCTTCAAGAGGTGTTGGATTTCTTGTCCAAACTGACCTCTAGCATAAATGAAGAAGTGGAAGTGCCTCTCTCCAAGCTTTTGTAACTCACCACTTGCTACAGTACACCAGTGAGGTTTGGTTACTGACAACAGTGTCACCATTCTACGCCTTGACACATTTTGGTGCCCAGAATCCTGTAGTCTCTTGAACAGGAGTGGCAGAAAAGCATGTGAGGTTCGCCTGCCAGTTCACATTGCAATGAACTGGAGAGGGACGAGGTTGATCAGAGGCAGCCAAGAAAATTCATTGTTTTATGAAAAATGTACTGGAATCTTTTATGCCTCACCAGAGGCCCAGGTCTATATTGGAGAAATATGGTCTGCTAACTGCCAGCTGGATCTCCTGGCTGATGTTTACATATCTGGGGTTAGTCATCCCTTTTCATGGTCTTCTCAAAAAGGTCCCAGTGTAGGTTGCGATGTGTAAAATTCAAGCTATTTATTTTGGAAAGATAAAAGGACTTTGGCTGACCAGGCTGGGATTTGAGTTTACAGCTCAAAGGAGTCTGCATGTTTACAAATAATCTTGGATCATTAAATCTGCTCTGAATGTCAAAAAACAAGACTTCAACATTGAAAAGGTTCCAGTAACACCACGCAAACACATCTGCCCACTGCCTTACCAGTACTGGCTCCTCCAGAGTTAGTTTTTTCTAGGGCAGACTAAATGACAGCACGAAAACACAGAAACCATGGCTCCCTTCTGCAGTCATTTGCATCAACACAAACAGCCACATGTGAAAATTCAAGAAAGCTATCAAATGGGAAAATATCAACAAACAACCGGATCGTGGTGCTACTGCTAGGTTTCTTTGTGGCTTTAGATTTCACAGGCACTGAATAGGGCACAGTGTGTTATTTGAGTGATAGGTGTGGGCTTTCTGTCCGCTCTTGGTGGAGGAACATTGGAAAGTCAGGTACCCAAAACCTTGAGCTTTGTTTGTTTTCAACCTCACAACACAGCCTGATGTCTCTCAATGTACGCTCTGCTTCCCAAACCATGGTTATGGCTCAGTAGGAACGTACCTCCCTTTTAGCACCTCAACCACAGCTGTACCTCTTGCTTTTGTTAGAGATAATTCTGTCTAATAATAAAATGGTTAATGGGTAGAAATACGCATTCATGCAGGGATTATTCACACTTTATCATGAGGTGATATTAAGCACTATAGGAGTGAATGACAATAAATAGGCTTCTGAAATACAGAGCCCTCCATAAATATGCCATTTTTATTGACAACATGTCTTTTAACCCTAATAGTAATGGAAGAAATCCAATAAATGAAACATTTACTGCATAGCTTGCCTTATTTTTGGGTGGTGTCTGATTTCTTTCTAGCTGTCTCTAGAAGACGTTTTTAGCCTAATTTGCTCCCTAGAAATTTCACTCACTAGAGTTATACATCTATGACGTTTTATTGCCTGAAGCCAAGTCTGAATAAGAACTTTCTTAAGATATACTTATCCTAATGTCAGTCTGCAAGAACTGGGCTGCTTTAGTTTGATTTATTTGTGCAACAGATATATATATGCACCTATGTAGCTGGCCACTGGATCTAATATTCCAAACAGAAACAAATAAATAAAACCAGCAAGTTTGGCCATGTTTAGTTATACGTAGTCACTTTAAAACTAATCAAGGCTTAGATCTGTATTTCTTTGTCTCTGTTTTCTAACCAACCAAAACAGTATTCCATTACATTTACAAAATACTCTCACTTCACAGAAAAGGACTGTAGGTGTCTATATGTATATGCTCACAGGCAAACATCAAACACCAGCCGGATGCAGTGTGTTTCTTCTATCTAAGAAATACAAGATGGCATTTAAGGAGCTGGAGCACAGGGGTCTCTGTCTGAGATTGCAGACCACTGCCTGGCTGGTTCCCTATGCTTTTCTACCTGTTGCCTTTAGGCAATCAGTGCTTTGGACCAAGCTCAGTGGGTTTGTTGGGATACTGGCCCCTAAACAGAATTTGTGTACAGTATAACAATAAAGATAATACAATTAGAATAAATTGGCTTGCACTAAAGCAGCATCAGTGAGGGTGATCTTGTAGGTGAGCTGAGAGCAGATGATGGTAAGAATGAACCTAGCAAGCTTTAAGCCATGAGCATGCCCTCAGCCAGAAGTGACTGCCCTTTCAACTGACACACAGTAATTAGCTGTGTATGCATTTGTAGTCTGTTGCAATATGAGGTAAAAGGGATTAGTTTTGCAATGGTCTAGGAACATGAACGTGCGCCAGCTGCATTCCAGCTGTAGGGGTTCCGGCTGATGGATGCCAGTAGTCAGCACAGGGGTAGTAACTTCTTAAAACAATCAAGTTTAACAACATAGGATTATCTGATCACATCATACAATCACAGAAACACTCATGTTGGAAGGGACGCGAAGACATCTCTAGTCCAGCCTCCTGCTCAAAGCAGGTTTAGCTCTGAATTCAAACCCATTTGTTTAGGGGTTTGTCCTGTTAGCTTTCAAAAACTTCCAAGGGCAGAGATGAGACATCTAGGAGTGGGGACTTCGCATTTGTCTTGTTGAATATTGTATGCTCCTGTTGGCCCATTCCTCCACCCTGTCTTGGTCCCTCTGGATGGCAGCTTTGCCCTTGAGCATCTCAACTGGGCTTTCCAAATTGGTGTGACCTAGAAATGTGATGAGACCTCCTTCAGGTCACTGATGCAAATGTCAAAGAGTACAGGAACCAGGACAGGCTCTCTTAGTACTGTACCTGCTGCTGACAACCAAGGGTTCAACCCATTAACCACTGTTTGTTAGCTTAGTCATCCAACAGTCTTTAGTTGTCTACCCATTCAAACTGTAATGTTCTAACTTTGATGCTAAAGTCTGCTCTCCTGAAGCATCAGGTTTGTGCTCCACTGCTTTTCTTCACTCTCATCAGGACTGCGAGCTGCTTGTAGTCGCTGCAGCCAAGGCTGCTGTTGATTATCACACCCCTGTCCAATTCTTCCGTGTCAGTAGCAGACCAAGGAGACCATCACCCACCCTTTGGCCATGCACCATGTTATGTGTATGGCCAAAGTTAAGAAGTTCTCCTCAACACACTCCAGAAACCTTGTGAACTTGTTGCATCCCACTGTCTTCCAGCTGAAGTCAGGAAGGTTAAGTTCTCCCAATAGCACTGTGATCTGTGATCTGGAGACTCCTGATTGTTCAAAGATTTGATTGACTTTGTCACCCTAATCAGGTGATCTGTATCAAACCCACCAGTGTTATCCTTACTGACTTGTCCTCTGATCTTGACCCACAAGCTCCCAAACAGCCCATCTGCAGTTCCCATACATTTATGCTGCTCCTTCATACAGATGGTTCACCCCCTGCTTTTCTTCCCTGCCTGTCTTTTTAAAGAGCCTATATCTGTCCATCCATAGACCTCCAATCACAGGAGTGTTCCCACCATGTCCCAGCTGAGATATCCTCAGACCACAAGCAAGTCACTGCATATCCTCATGTCTCAGTATTTCTCTAAATCAGTCCATTTAGGTTTCATGCTCTTCAATGCACCAGTGTTTATTGCCCCATGTTTTTCTGCCCCAAATGCCTCAGATCTTCAGAGCAGTCTATGGCCACTGTCATAATGCAGTGAGTAAGTGTGACAGCAGAGGCTGACCAAGGGAATGTTGTTTTGGCTAAGACAGGAAGTTTTAATTTAGGCTAAGAAGTAGATGAATACTGTGTTTTCTGCAAGGCCAGAGTTAACACTCTGTCCCCAGCCAGGTCTGCAGGCTGGCAGCCACACATCCACACAAGAAGTGTGGTCAAAGGCTCTCACACAGATTTCCATCTTACAGAAATGACAGGAATGTAGGGTTTCTTTTGTCTGTGGAAGCAGTTGTTCCAGGGATTTTGCACAGAGCCACCACTGTGCCACTGAATGGGCAGACAAGCTCCTGACATTGGGAGTTTATAATCATATTAATTAATAGTCGATCTATTAAAGCACAAACAAAGTAAAAGGGCTCTCAGGAAAATTCTTCTTTAACTTCTCCTTGAAGGTATTTTAATAGCTTAACCAGGCCATTCATAATAGAGACATTTACTGTATTTTATTATTTCCTAGCAAATCATTCGCTGGTTAATAGTTATGCTTTAAAGGGTTTTTTTTGTCCTTTCTTTTTCTTCATCCAGCTCCGGAAGTGTATATCTTCTTTTTTCCTTCTCATTTGGCAGAGGCCTCCCAACTACATCAAGCAGTTTCAAGCCAGACAAGGAGATAGACAGAGTCCTGCTGAAGGAGGAGGGCAGTCTCTCTCTCTTTGTAAAATTTGCTGCCATTTATCAACAGACAGAGGTTTTTCTTGCAACAAGGAATCTGAGCTAGTGCATACCAAAAGAGTGGCACTGGAGACTTTGTGGTTGGCTGTTGTTTCAGGCACATGCAGGCTTTACATAGCCTGAGGGCATAAATAAGCAGACAGGAGGGAAGGGGCAGACCTTCCTACAGTACAATTAGGTGACAATGAGCTATCCGAAGCAATCAGGGTAGCAGCAACATCAAGTGCTCTCCCGGTGTCTCAGGAGTACTCCCAAGATTTATTGCATCAAGGCTCTGTCTGCTGCTGGTGCCTCTAGATAGTGTCTCTGGAGAAGCACAGTTGGCAGGCGCATGGGAACAGGGTCCTTTCTGGGAAACTTATTGCAGCCCAGAGTATTGCAATTAGCTCCAGAAGAGCTGATGTCTGAGCTCCCCATCCTGACTTAACTCAGGATCCCTAGAAACATGAAACGGAAGAGATGGACCTGCAAGCACTATAGGGAGGCATGTGTAGGAGGGGTAATTTACAGGAGTAACTCCAAACGTCCTTCATCTACTAGACTGCGAAAAGAGGCAATAGGTCTCAGGATATTCATGCTCTGGTTCTTCAAGCCAGCCTTTCTTGACTTACTTTCTCCTTCAGAAAGCACACCACTGCAAAAGGGAGGCCAGGGAGCTGCTCTCCTCCTCTTCCACCTTGGCCATCTGATTATATTAGCTCTCCCTTTTCAAGGATACTAATCCTACAGATCTCTGCTTTACAGGTGAGAGCTTGCTGGCCCCGACCAGAAACGAGGTGGCAATTTCAAACCAAAAGGCAAATATAAGATAAATCAGCACGTCTCATGGAAAATGCCTGTGTTTGGATTTCCAGGCATTTGTAGATGTAAAACTCCATTGAAGACTTTTCTTTCTAATTAGGGAGGCACAAAGGGCAAGGGTGAGCCCTGCACTCAAAAGAAGAAACACAGTGTATTTAGTCTGCTGTTTTACCTGAGGCACAGGTCTATCATACACACCCGCTCCATTCACCCTTTTTACAACAACTCAAGGTTATACAAGAACCTCTGTAATTCTTCAGGCAACAGCACCCTTAGGACATCTCCTGCATCTGTGGGAAGACATAATCTGGCATTCAAGGCATTGTGGTAGAATTGGCATCTCCACTGCTTGCCTGAGGCACCAGCTTCTCTCTCTGCCTTGCCAGCCCTCTTAGTTTAGCCTCCTTCTCAAAGGCAGGGAGCTGAGGCTGTGATTTTGCTAAAGAGGGCTGCAGAGGAAAGCAGAGATCATGTAAATCAGAATAGCACTGGTCTCCAAATTCCTTTGGTGGCCCAGACAGGAGGAGTATGCATGCAGAGGACCCGGGAGAACTGTGCACATCGTTACCAATATACATGTGTCCTCTGGCTTGTTTTCTCTGTCCCTCTGACCTAAAGGAATCTAAGTCCAGGCAGGAGAGGAGAGCACAGCTAAAATAATACATGCAGCCCATTTTGCATGCTTTCTGTGGCACTGGAGCTACATGATTTATGACTGAAACATTGACTGTTGCAGTACCAGACAATTACAGGGAAGTTGGCAAGACAGCATTGACCATCTTGTAGGAATATGAAAATCCTTCCTTTCCCCTGATTTCAGACCTGAAAAGTGGTGAACTCACATTGCTCCCTTTGGGAGGTTAACCAAAAGCTCACAGAATCAGACCTTAAGATGTTCTTGTCTGGACAAATAAGTGCTGTCGTCAAGTCAATGACCTTCCATAGCCACCTCAGGACAGGCAGGTACTTGACAGAAATCCTGTTGCACCAATTAGGTCATGTGTGCATGAATCTGTTACTAAAACCCATGAGGTTCTTTCTGTGCACAAAGCTAGGTGTTTCTATTTGAGAACGTGTATAATGCGCTCTTTGGGCAAGGACTGTCTATTTTTACTAAGGGTATGTACAGTGTTCAGCAGAAAATAGCAATGTTAGTTTTGGTTTAACAGAAATATTTTACCAACATGTTTCTTTTTTTCTGCAAGCAGATGTTATTTGGATTTAAGCACTGCTTTAATACAAATAAATAAAAATAGGATTTTTAGGAGACTGTTATGTTCTGCAGCTCTGAGGTCCTGTATTACAGAGGTCATTGAATTTCAACAAGTGGTTCCTGCCTGAAGTCTGTCAATTCTAACTGAGCTACAGTATTTCATTTAGAAAGACATCTGGCCTGGTTTTAAAGATTTCAACCCCCTTCCACTGTAGGCAAACTTTGTTCCAGTGGTTGTTTGTTACTGTCTCTGGGGGTAAAATGCGCCACACTTCTGTTTCAAACACATCTTCCTCTATTTCCAACCAAATAATATTAGAGTATTAACTTGAATTGCCCTTTCATCACCAGTTGGTTTCAACCCTTTCCCTGCAATTCTGTGGCCCATGACGGACCAGGTCCTCACATCTTCAGGTTCACCTCCCTGGCATTAGCGGGACCCAACAGGCAGAGGCTCTGCTGCTGTTTTGCACATTGCAGGGTCAGGCAGTAAAACCAGGCCAGTTTGAAGATCAGTGGCAGCAGTAACACGGCAGAGGGCATTTTGTCTCGCCTGGCTTTAAGCTGGCCACTTGAGTGTCCTGTATAGTTAGTAACAGGCCCAAATACTGACTCATCCCAGCTCTATAAAACACCTCCACTGTGCAGTGACTCACCTCACTATGGTACCTGTCTTCCTTCTCTGACTGAAGTCAGTCCCTAAAGGACTGGCGTAGACTACACACAGTTTACATCCCCAAGAGCTGAACTCCGCTTTTAATTATGATACTTTCTAGAAGGGAAAATCTACTGGCTGACAACACAAAGTGTCTTTGTATGCCCTAAATTTATTGTCTGGAGTATTAAGCCAGTTTACAGTACACTCCTGTTTGCATTCCCTCGTTGAAATCTCGACCATAAGGACCATAAAGGATAGACATTTCTATCTTTTAATAGAGGAAGCACAGAGACTATGAGAGACAGACATGCAGGAGCTGTGGTTTTAAGCAAAATGCCAAGATTGTGACATTGGGTATACAGACTGTGGAACTGGCACCAACATTAATTCAAGGGAATATGTGATATAAGTGATAACTTTGACCAGAACTCTTAAAGTTTCTGTAAAATCCTTATGGATTTGTTTCTCTTAACAACACAGGGCGCCCTTGTTTTGTTTTACTTTCTAAATGATTTATTATGCTTGGTTTTCATCAGAGAGATATGTGAAGTTTAACTTTCCCTAGTTTTGTTGGCTGACAATCTCACCTCTTTTATCTTGACTTCTTGGAGAAAAGTGGCTCACCTCATCACGCTGTAACATTTGTAACCGTAGATCAGCTTCAGCTGAATATAACAGGAGATTGCGAGATCAAGAATATTTACATTCTCCAACTTAGTGATTATAACAGAGGTTCAAATTAGCACCCAGCAGAGGGAAGGTCCATAGGGATAGGGAAGTGTGGGTGCCAGAGAGCAGGGAGCTCGTGAGGGAAACGTGCATGGAGAACAGACTGACCAAGTCCTGCTGCTCACCACACTGCTTTTTCAGTGTTAATAATGCCATCATTGCACAGAGATTGCACTGTGAACCCCTTCTCCCACTCACAAATATGAAATAGTTTTCCTTTACGCATCACATCTCTTGCAGTTGAAGTCATTGGAAGAATTATGTTAGTAAACAAAAATAATTCACACACTCTTGACTGCCTTTAGCTTTTCTCTTACTCTCAATTTTATCTTACTCTCATCAGCTGCATTTCTCAAAATGGTAAAAACCACATTTAGACCCACCATCCTCCCATGGACTACCAGTGGTACACTATGCAGAGTCTGGAAATCTCTGTGTTGGAGTTCATCTTGGAGCCTGTACCAGTTTGACCTGAGGATTATGAAAGATACTTTTTTTTTGCAAAAGCTTAACTAGAATGTCCCAATTTATTCCAAATTACCAGTGTGGACAAGGAAGTGATACTTAGCCTGTTCTAACACACACTTCAGCACTACCAGCTCATACATCGTAAAGCACCACTTGCCTTATCTGTGCTGGAACAAGTTGCTCTGAATGCACTAACTATTCTAACAAAAATAGTCCAGACTTATCTCAGAATGCTCAGGGGGAACTCTCACACATTGTAATGGGAGGGCACAGGGGCTGAAACTTGGACAATGATTTAATCTCAGCCGCACATTTCACAAGGTTATAGTTTAAACGCAAATAAGCAAACACGGATGATTTTAACAATTCCATGACAAGTAGCTTCCCAATTTGTTCAGCTTCTGATCTTCACTTAATGGGCTGTCCTGCTTTATTTTTTTCTAAGCACTCCAGTGGTAATGTAGTCTGCTGTGAAAGATAAGACCTATACTAGCAATGCAAACAAGCAGCGAAGAAATAGCTTTGACTACAATTTAAGTCTTCCTTGTGTATCACAAACAAACACCACAAGAAAAAAAAAGAGAAACCCACAACATCTTGAATGCAGCGATTTTTACATCATCCAAAGAAGAGGGGAAAAGCCTGATTACAGTTTGAAAAGTCTTGGTACTGCTGAAAATGCAGCAAAATTTCCTCTTGAAGCCACACTGTAGGTAGGCACAGGCTCAGTGGTTTCATTTGCAAGAAGCTTTCAAATCTCTGAAGATCTCTCTTCACACAGACAGATTTATTCCTGCCCAAGAAGAGTGAAGGTTAACAGTGTGTCTGGAGATACAGCGTCCCAACCAAAGTTTCTGTCTATGGGGATGTTCTTGGGAAGACAATGATTCTCTATATCTGTTCACTTGCACCTTTGTAAAGTGGAGGTATTGCTGGCCTAATGAGCAAGGGGTTTGCAGTTAAATTAACTTGTAAGGTCTTAGAAAATGTTTTCAGTCTGTGACCTACAGACTCCTGCTACCTTTGCCAGTAAAAGGTTAAGGAAAACCATTCTGCAGATGCTACGCAACATTTCCATCTCTGCATATGGAAATGCAGAGGGCAGCCATACTTTTCCTAGGAAATTTGTAGGGGTCCACAAATCAAAAAAGACTGAAAAAAAGATCTCATCTTAGATCTTAGATCTCATCTGTTCAGATGAAAGGAACTGCTGAAGACTGGAGTGTAGGTAGGTATTAATATATCATGATATTGTAACTAAAGCGCATTATACAGCAGCACAATGTTATAAAATAGTTCTATCCTTTACTCTTCTAGGGATATGCAATAAAAACATAAGAAATCAGGCCAGACTGGGCTGTTTAGCTTTGCCTCTTAATTCCTGAAAAATACTTTGTTTGTAATAGGCTGTTGTTAATCTTTTCAACAATTATATCCTTGGAATTTTTCATCACAGTTGGAAAACAGCTCCACACACAGGCTTGGCTTAAGAGTAATAGCTATGTATGATGGAGGAAGGACTGAAGTCATGCAGGGCATCTTAATATGAATACATGTATTAGAAAATATTGCATAGATGTAATGTAGTCCCCAAGTGTAAAACTCACACACACTCCCTCCTCCTCCCTCCCTTACTCTTTTCCTTTCCCTCTTTCACTTACAGTTTCTCTCCACATTTGCTAAAACTAAAACCAAATCTGCTTGTTGCTAGACCTATATAAAAGCCCCCCCCAAAGATGTTTAAAACTGTGAGATTGAGCACAAGAAAATGAGTGCATTTTGGGGGAGGGAGAGAATAGGATTTTTTTTATATCGGCAAAAAAATATTGGAGGTAGATGTCTGTGCAGTTGCTGAGCTTTTGTGTTCTGGGGCTAGGAGACTTGAATATTATTAAGGGATCAGTCGCAAAGTGCATCAATCTGGCATGTACTAGAGCCAGATATCTATTTGCCAGGAACTGAAAAAAATTCTCAGCAGGCTCACAGTTGAAGACTGGTGGACATCGCTTTGATTCAAGAAAGCCCTGGCACAGATATCTTCCTGGATATGGATAACATTATGGACTTTGGGGAACATATTAAGTCACCCCCCGCGTGATTTGGTAGCAGCTCTGGATGTGAATTATACAACTCTGGATTGATATGTTAAGGACTTAACAATTTCTGTCTGCAGCATTTCCAGCCTCTGAGTGAAGTGTTGGGTGTTTTTGCTTTCTGTTTGAGGGCCAATTGTGCTATGCTATGGAATTCTTTTTTAGACGTCTGCAAATAAAAGGAAGTATAAATTAAAAAGAGGGTGAGGAGAGTGACTGTGAGTGAGCGTGTGTTGATGCACTGGATTCAGTGTTCCTCTAGAACAAAGTCACACTTGAAGGCCTGGCTTCTTTATTTATACTGTTTGTTTATAAGATCCAGGAATACTTGTTTTCAGCATGGAATAATTTTTGCAGTGGCTTCAAATGAAAATATGTATTCGCTAAAACCAGAAAATCAACTGGGAGCTCACCAGGGCACTGAGAGGCCCATTTAGACTCACAGCAACCCAGCACCCAAAAGCTCATTAGGCATTCATGAGGAGCAAAGTGCCCTATTGGCTCTGTTCTGACTGACTTTAGGGTGGTTTTCCTGGCATTCAGATGAAAAATACAGGTGTATGCAATAAATATACTTGCTTTTTGATACCTGACATCAGTTGGGATGCTGGATGGCATCTAGGGTGAGTGGAGACATTTGAGACTTTTCCTGGACCTATTTGTTTTCAGTACCAGACTTTTTTCTTGATGACAGAGCTTGGATTTGATTACTTGAGGTTGATGACGTGTGTTCATAATGAACATTACATCTTTATTTCCATATAAAATGAAAGTGCTTTTATTCTTACTGAGTGTGATATGCACAAGGCAATGGAAGGCCGTGTTACTTTCTATAGTATCTTTTGTATAAAATAATTTCAACAACAGATAAAGAAAATAGGATGAATAGAGAAGGATTGCAGCCTCCACATGCTGTGTACAATGGGGACAACTCCTTTATATTGCTCTGTGAATTCTTTGCTTAGTATCCCTGACTTTGTGGGCCATTATTTCTTATTACATCCCATGCAGAACATCTTAGTCATAATTGCATAACATATGAAAACCACCATTTTTTTATGTGAGAAAGTGGCATTAGTGAAATATTGATAATTTTAACCTTAAACCTTTTGTCCTCTTTTCCTCTAACAAAGAACCAGGCTGCCTATAGGAGCGTTAGGAAGTGAAGGCTTGGAGTTAGCATGACGTTACAGGACATCTCCCAGACTGAGTATCCATCCTTGCCCCACAGACCACTGGGTTCAGAAGCTGTGTTTTTACAGCAATAGCCTAAACTGCTTTCTTTACAGATGACTTTTGAAAAGAGATGACTGTGGTCCTGGGAAAGATATATGAACATACTGAAGTGATGATAGGAGCTTCTGCAAGAAAAGCAATGGTTCAGAGAAAGGCATGGGTTTTTTTTGGAGGGCAAGAAGTAGGACTGGAATTGTGGGCACAGAGAGCATAAGGAGAAGAAACCTTTGCATTTTACATTTAAGGCTGCTCAGCTTTCAGGCAGGTGAGATTTACCTGTGATAGCTTCCTAGCAGCATCAGGGATTAACCACTATTACATACAAGACAATAATTAAGAGATTTGTTCTCCATGATTGCACATGTATCAGTAGAGGACTCAAAGTGATATCATGATCAATTGCATTTGTAACACACAGCCTATGAGCACTGTGACTGTTCTCACAAAGGCACTGGACAAGCAACTTCCATCACTCACCCCTGGTTGTCATTGTTTGCTGAAAAAATCAGGAAATGCTTCTTTTTAAAGCAGCCTCTTGTCTTCCATCACTCCACCTGGTCTCCCTTCTGCAACATGTAGTCCATGAGGATGCAAGCATCAGGAGGTCTAGAATGGTCTTTTGTCAGAATTCTTTAAGGTTTTCATGACTAAACCCCATAATTTACATTAAAAAAAATTAAAAAAGAACTAAAATGGGTGCTTTTAAGTCCTGTCAGGAATGAGGAAATCTGTTAGCAGCTGAAAGTAACTACTTGGCCTTTTAGAAAGCAGCAGTTTTCTATCTTGTTCTGTCACAGGGTCACTGAAAGTCAGAATCTGAAAGATCTCATCCAAATAGATTTTCCCCAGCATCCCAGAGCCATGCGGGCCAAGAGGGATGGTTAGTGAGTCGGATAATCCTGCCCTCCACACATTATGCAGCCAGGGAGAAGGGCAAGTGTTCCGGTGGGAGGGACACTGCCAGGCAGCCTTTGCAGAGGTGGCTTTCCTGGTAACAAGACTGAATTGGAGAATGAAGTGCTGCACCTGTGATAATGAGTCCTTTAAACCATTATGTCTAAACATTCTTCTCTGCCTTCTGAAAACATAATGCTTCAGTTTAAGCCAAACAACACCGTGCAGCACAATATGTCTGTGGAAGAAAGCCACATATTCTTTCATTTGTCTTTTTTTTCCTCTTTTTTTTGGCAGATAATTCCATTTTTTATTTGATTTAAGAAAGTTATGAAAAGGCCAGTCGTTACAATAAAGAAACACGTCCTGCAAACCTTCACACGTGTGAAGGTTTTAATAGGTGTAGATATGTGAATAAGGATTAATAGCACCCAGCCCTTGCTTAGCATTATCGTATGGGCTTAACTTATGTTCTTGCTGTGAATTGGCAATGAGACGCAAAGCCTTTTGCCTCTAGGGCTGTGGTTCAAATGCAGCCTGGGTCATTGGTGACTCTATACAAAATGAGGGGGATGTTTCAGTCCGATTTCACCTTCTCCCTGTTAAAAGACAGCAGAGAATTCAAGGTCAGAGTGATCTCAGCATCTCTCATCTTATTATGAATTGCTATTTTTCACTTACTATGCTATACTACAGAGCTTGGAGACTTCTGCCAAGTGTGGGGCCCATTCCACTAGCTACTGTGAAAACTCATGCAGCTCCACTTATTTACGAACAGAAGAAAGGGCAGGCAATGAATGGAAGAGGGAGACAGGCATAAAGAAATGGACTGGGCTGCTCAGGGGACAGTAGCAATGCCCAGAGCCCACCTTTCCTCATAACCAACCCACACTGTTTCCTTCTTTGCTGGCAGCCACTGGTAAAACAGCGATGGGAAACATGTCTTTGGACTTTTGCTTTCCAGCAGTAGCCTGCGTGACTGTCAACCTGGCAGCATTTATGGTATCTTTTTAGTAAGGTGGGGATAATATAAAACAAAGTGTATGACAGATGAAATGCATTAGCCCCAGCAATATTAATGGATGATAATGTATACGGTAGATCATTTTATCACACCATTTACATGTAAGTTTGTTTGGTGTATTATCTTTGACACAGTGGAAGATTCATAGATCAAGAGAATTGGTGTAACCCAATTTCATATGTTTTGTTGGATCTTCGAACAAAAGTGGATGCATTTTGAGTATACATTAAGCAAGTGCTGCATGAAGAACTTCCTCACGACACCTGGCACCTACTTTTATGGCTTATTTTGTCAGATTGTTTCTTCTATTCAAAGATTAATTTTCCCACTTGCTGAATTTGTTAAATCTTTGAGCATTTCAGCCAACGAAGGGGTTTTCAGATCTGAGTTTTCTCAGGATTAAACAGTTCTCTAGCAGAAAAAACACTACTCAGTCAATACAGACAGACCTGTTTGAAATCTATCATTTCCTACACAAGAAAGGTTAAATGTTTTGTTAAGAAAAGTCCAAAATTAAATGTGCCCTGAACTTCAAACATGCCAGCTGTAACTAGATAAGTATTTATTTAGCTCATGCACTCATGAAAATGCTATATTATCCTAATTTTAAATTTCAAGCAAATGTTGGCTTATCATGTATATGATTTGAAATCAAGGTATATGCCATTCATTAATACAGGAGAAAGCTCTTCACAGGTGTGACAACCCTTCCTAAGGAGGGAGACACCATCCTTGCAGCAGTTTCTTGGAGGTCAGTCCATTTGCTGCATCAGGTCAGCACTTTGTAGGCTACAGAGTGGGAATCTCCATTCAGGTATGTTCCTCAGTCCATTGCAGAGCTTCTCTCTAACATACATGCACCATTATGCTAGACTCAGCTTGTCAATTCACACCATTTTTATCAGTCACTTGCCTTGGCAATGATAATAGAAAGGAAACTTCCCTGGGACTATGTGCTTAAATTAGAGATGAGGTGTTAGCATCCTCAGAGAGCTCCAAAGCCCAGGTTGTGCGGAGTGGCAGAGCTGAAAACTAGCACAACTGCAGGATAAACCAAAGTGCCAGATCCAAAATCCCACCGGTGAGGCACACAATGTTCTGGATTAAACCCAAGCTTCATATTGTGTGCCTAATATAAACTCCCGCAAGCTGACTCTTGGTCAGTCGGACTTCATGACATCCCAAACCCTGACTCAAACAACAGGCTTTTGCTAACTTTTGTAAAGTCCTTTCCCATTATATTGGGAATTTAGCCATTTTTAACCTGGAAGCAGGACTATACTGTCCAATACCTGGTGGTGTTTTGTTTCTCTGAGACTTCCAGCACAGTCTGGAAAACCCCAAAATCTCAAATCCTATCTGGGACCAGATTCTGCCTGCTCCTGGGAGTGTTGTGAGGGGCACTGGGGTGGGAGAGGGATGGTGATCTGGGTTGGTGGTAGGGTTGGTGCCTCATGTGGCAGTAGGAAGGCTGGCTGCGCTCCTGACTTGGTTCCACATCAGGAGCACAAATGAGCCTGCACACAATTAGGGACAAGCCTTCAAACTTCTTGAAGTTTGTTTCTTCAATAAAACAAAACCACCCCCATCCTCCCCCAAACCCTCAAAACTTTAAAAATAAAATAAAGCCAAGACAAATGAACACAAAGACAAGAAAAATGCTTAAAGAAAATGAAAGGAAAAAAGGATTTTTTAAGCTATACCCCTGTTACCTTTATTTCTCCTCAACAAAGTGATATTTCTTCATCCTCAAGATCCCCTCTCCTTAATGAGGTAAAACATCAGATTATGAAGAACATTTTTTAATGAGAATTCAGGGACATTTCTGAGTTGGTTGAGAAGTATGAAAGTATTTAACCTCAGTTCAATGGACTGCCCTTTATTAACATTTTTCTTCTAGTGCCACTCACATAACTGCCCTTTCACAAGCCCCGTCTCAGCCATTTCGTACTTATAACTTGGTTTTAGCCAGAGGGTGCATTGCAGAATACAAATCAATCATTGGCTTTATTTCTTGTGACTAAAGGATTTCATAGGCAGTATCTTTGTGGACAGAGCTGCTTCTAAGAAAATGGGGCTTAATGATTAAAATGTGGCCATTTTTCTCTCTGTTCAGCAGAAAAAGGCTACCAGAAGAAGAGTTCAGAAGACCATTCAGTGAGTGATGTGGCATTAACAGTGCAGCACGCCTCAGCTCAACTGAGCACATGCATATATAAACAACTCTGCTATCAAACATTGTGCCTTGTCAAAGATTAAACATGTCTTTAGGGAATGGGAACAGTGCCATGCTAGCACCTTAGCAATACAGGCCAAGCAGGAGGACAGTTGGCTTCCCCAGCAGTCTGTCAAAAACCCATCTTGGAAAAGTTCTAAAAACATGAGAGCATCCCTGTCTTAGGTTCCTGTCCATCGACTGCTCTGGGTAAGCTGCCAGTGTACCACTTACTGCCAATTCTAGCAGTGCTATTGTTATGTGGACACTTGCCCACTAGGAAATGGATTCAAGCCACCCCTGTACTTTAAATATGCCATTGTCAATGCTCCAAGTGCTAATGATAGTTAATGACACCAAGTCTGGCCTGAAGTCTTGTAGGAACTGTATCCATACAACTATCTGTTACCTTTGAATTGCTCTGTCCTGCCTCTCAATGTATAACATTTGTAGCATAACCTTCTTAATACAAGAGGAATGTATTTGTATTTATGCATTGCACAAAGGAAGCAGAGCCACAGCTAGAACAGAGGGTGGCAACACTTCATGTTTTAACTGAGGAAATTAAGGTGAACTCTATGAAAAAAGCTGAAGGGATTTCGTTATTCATGTGGGACAGTGGAAACTGATCAGTCAAGTTCATTAAGGTAGATTCCCAGCTCTTGGAGAGTGGAGAGCAGATACCACGTGTACCTCCCATGTTTTGAAGAGCTGGCACTTCCAGAGAACCATTGTGCCAATTTTAGACCAGTAATTTTTGGTAGGACGTAAATTCTCAGGCACAATGATGAGGAATTCTGCAACATTTGGACATGCACTGAACCCTGTCCCTCAGCCATAGGGTGCAGAAGAATGTTTCTAAAGAAAAGGCTTTTCTTACCAGACTCTTACCTTGCTAATCTCCTGATGCCAACATTCACTAACATCCCGATGCAGACGCAGTATACCTGGTACATTTGGATGCGCAACCAGTGCTCACCCTGCTTGGTCACACCAGAAACACTCAAAAGCAGCCATGAAAAAGAAAGATATAGAATGCCCATCAGGAGACCCAATGGAAGAGTTACAGATTCCCATAGAGAAATACCAAGTTTTGAGTTTGAATCCTTGTGTTTCTATCTCATATCTCATTTTACAGACACCAGCACAAACAGATTTGCAGCACTTGGCAAGGCATAAGAAGTCAGTAGATTCTTGACCTCCTTAATGTCAGTGTGAATTTTGCTGCTGCCATTCATGGAGCCAAGATTTCATCCCATTTTAGTACTGGATTAACTGAGGTTCACAAAGTAACAAACACACTTGTTTTTCTAGGTGTTTTAGTGACACATCTCATGGTTTCAAAGCATTATAGCATGAATACAAGACTTAGGCCTTGCAAAGTTGAATAAACACTGTGGGAACAAATGCAACAATAAGCACATCTTATGAGAAATCCGAAATGTCTTTATCAGAAGACTCATCCGGAAGCATGCGTGAATATCAGCTATCAGAGCTGGAGGTAATCTTGCAGTCTAGAATATGTACAATATTCTCCTAAGAGGAATTTTAGCATCATGTAAAAAAGCTGGGGATTTATGTTAATTTATTTTATTGTTTTCAGTTATTTGTCTGAACTGCCTCATTCAGTTTTTTAGTAGCCAGGTAGTTCATTGACCAGTTCTGCCTTAATCTTAGGGTAGTGTCCAGTGAATTAACATACATACGCATGTGTAGCCACAAACCACCCAAAACCCACAAAGAAAGTCTGAAGTAAATATGTCAAGGAAGAAACTGGCCTCACCTCCACTCTTCAGTCTTCCATGTCTTAAATGGCACAAAAAGAGAGAGATGAGCAGAAAGCACAACACAAGCTATTTTGAGAAATTTTTGTTCACTGAAGTGTTTTCTCATTTTAGCAATAACAAGAAAGGGTATCTTGCTTTTGCCATTCCTATATGACCTATTTTACAGCTCACAACTAGCTGTGCGCAGACTCTAGTAGATGCACGAGGAAGTGTTCGTTACCGCAAAATGCAAGAGTTTAAGCAATCACAACTTGGCAAGGTCTCTTGGTCCAGGTCTCAGTAGCCTGGGAGATCAAATTCCCTTACAAGCACCTTGTTGAAGCAGACAGCTCGCCTCTGCCAGTACATCAGCTTTTCCTTTGTACAAAGAATATTACAGGGGAATGATTGGAGGAGGAATATTTGCTAAGAAAAGAGCTGGCAGAGTTGGGGTGTTACAGTAGAATACAAAATCATGAATGGCACAGGGAAGGTGAATAGCTAACTGCTGTTTTATTTGCTGCCCCTAGTTCTCGCATAATAGATGAGCAAGTAGCGTGTTCACAGCAAACAGCAAATGTTTGGTGGTACTTCTTCACAGACTGGATTAAAATGTGAAGGTCCTTGCTGCAGGAATTTGTGAGCGCCAAAAGTTACACAGACTAAAAAAGAGACTAGATAAAGTAATAAAATTAAACACAGTAAAAGATTAATATACTAGTAAGTATTGGTATACTACTTCTGGCTTGGGAAGACCTGAGCCGCCAGTTGCTGGAAGCTAAGTGAGTAAACTTAGGGTATATAAATGCCACAATACATTTGCCCTGTTCTTGTGCTCTTATCTGGGCACCTGGTGTAGCAAGAACTCAGACCTTTGGCCTGACCCTGCTAGGCTGGTCTCATGTTTGCATCTCTGCCTTGTTTGTGCTTATCTGCAAACTGCTGCTAAACTTCTGTACAGCTTCCCCCAAAATGTCTTTTAA
Source organism: Melopsittacus undulatus (assembly GCF_012275295.1). Classification (NCBI taxonomy): domain Eukaryota; kingdom Metazoa; phylum Chordata; class Aves; order Psittaciformes; family Psittaculidae; genus Melopsittacus; species Melopsittacus undulatus. Next base: position 102,673,378 of record NC_047530.1, on the reverse strand, counting down.
GAGCTTTAAAGAATCATGAACTTTTACTTAGCAATTTGTGCAGATTTTCTGAACTTTAGATGAAGCCAGGAATGATGACGTTTGCTGAGGAGCACGGCTCATAAGAAACAGAGTCAAGCAGGCCTATGTCTTGTGAGTATGGGAGGGGGAAGTGAGGGACGGAGAGAAAAAAATGCGCATGTGAAAGTAACTTTGTGTATAAACCAGATATTTTCCATGACACATGTTGATGAATTGAATTCTGTTAATTTATAAACTGCATTCAGAGCTGGTAGAATTTTGCAGTGTTTCATGGCCAAATTCTGTGAAAGGACTGGGAAAAATCTGTTCCAATTTATTTTACACTCTGCAGTGATTTTCTGACTGTGTGTGAATTATTATATTTCGATCTGTGTATAGAGCACTGAGCACTTTGGCCTCAGCCCAGCAAAGCAGTTAAAGGAAATGTCCTGCTGAATTCACAAAGACTGTTTGCATTCTTAAAGTTAAGCATGTGCTTAAGGGCTTTGCTAGATCATAACCAAAGATCTCAGGAGCAGTTGGCAAGACTGATCCCACAGAGAATAGAAGAAGAGGAAAACAGCAAGAAAGATGTCAATAGATATATCGATGTGAATTTGGAATGCTGCTTAGCATTTGAGTGCATTAAGAAAAGAGATCTAAAAAGGCCAAGAAATATATCTGAGATACAAATATATTTTGTATTATTGAAAAAAATACTGCTTTCTGACAGCCATATATCAAACTCCAGCTTCCAAAGGAGAGAAGCATTGCAACATATGTTACACTATTCTCATCGTATTATTTTGCTATGTGTAATGCTACAGCAATTGTTAGCACACCAAATGTTAATCTCATTCTGGTTCTAAAGCATTGCAGGTCATGTCATCACTGAATGGGCACCTCTGGAGGTCATCCATTCCAATCCCCCTGGCTCAGAGCAGGGTTGGCTGCAGCAGGTTGCCCAGGGGGTTCGCTATTTCTGTATGAAGATGCCACAGTCTCTTGACAACTTGTTCCAGTGTCTGACCACCCTTACAAAGAGCTTGGTATCTTCTTCTTCCGGTGGTACAAAGCTCTTGTCAGTAGTTTCATGAATGATTAGACCCTGCTCTGCTTTACAACAACAATTAGATCCCAAGACTTCAAAAGGATTAGCCACAGAAGTAAATATATATATATAAATGTAAGTGCTTTCAGGACTTTTGTTGGCAAGTCCAAGTAAGTTGTAGCATAAATGGAAACAATTTCAAGCAATGTTGTACTGTAGTACTCACAAATCATTACACAGATATCACAAGATACATGTACATTTTTTTCACATTGAAATTTAGGGAATGATGGTTCTTAATCCTGTGGAGGTTTGAAAAATCTCCATTTTTAGCTGTGGCACTTGAGGACTTTCAAGGACTCACTTGCATTCTGCCCCTTTAAATTTAAGTGCATTTTCTCACTCATTTCCATGACAGCCATAATTTCACTCTTTCTTTTCAAAAGCACAAAGATCCACTGGTGGTAAATAGTAAGAGTGAACCTTTGGTGGACAGCAAAACTCATGAAGGCAAAGGTGCATGATAAAATGATTTATCTGTAGCTTTGCAGTTGGTATACAGATAGTATTTTGATACGTGCATTATGTTTAGTAACCATTATCTGTGTGTCATACATATTTTTTTACTTAGTACTTTATCTTTTAAAACTGTGTTGCATTTTTGAATGAGTCAGCTGGTTACAGTGAGTCCTGCAACTTGTGAAGCAAATGAGTTTATGTATTATGACAGGAAATGCACTTCATTCATTTATGTGCCTCCGTTTATTTATGATAATACTTCACAGGAGATGAGTGAATATTCTGTAATACTTTTCAAGAGGTCAGTGTAGTCTTAACAATAGTGTCTTCATTCTGCATAGACTAGTAAATCTTTGCTGAGGGGCGAGGTGGCTGGGGTTTGTATGCTCATCATGACCTGTGTGGATTAGTGAAGTGCAAAGGTTCCAGAGAATGTGTATGTACAAACATACATCTACAGCAACCTCTGGGGCATGCTTAAAGCGCATCTGTTTCCCTCAAGGATTTTAAAAGGTGGGGAAGAGGATTAAAAGAGCGCTAAATGGATAGAAACAGAGAACCCTCAACTTCTAATTTGCTGGCCTTGTTAGTAAGAAAAGAATTGCTTTTATTTAGTTAGCATGAAGCTGCTGTAGGTTATTTGTGTCTTTTGCTAAAATAAAGCATCTGGAAAGTGGTTGGAAAAAATAATTCTTTTGGTTCTGTGTGAATTTAAAAGACTGAAAACAATTGATCTGCCCTCAAGTCCATAGCTACCTAAAGAAAGGAAACAAAATAGTGTCTGTATTGTACATAAGTAGCTACAATATGATTTTGAAGTGGAATTAGGCCAACTTCACTCAACATCTTCCTTATTTTTCTACTAGTGCCAGCTTTTCAAGCACCCACAGTCTATCCCATCATTTCAGAGCATTCCAGCTGCTACCAGAGCCACTATGACCATCCACCACAGCAGCAGTGCTGGTTTGCAGTGTTTTCATGGGATTACACAGTGCAGAGGAGGAGCGTGAACTTTCAGTGGACAACTGAACTGACCTTAAAGGTGTTTCCTGACACGTGCACCACTCCCTTGCATCAGGCTCAGTGATGTTTGAAACAGCCCATCACAGGGTAGGAAACTCAACTGGCAAAAAATGGGAATAGTTCTGCAGTGGTTAAGTGAGCTGCACTGCCTGACTGAAGAGTGAGAAGGGAGGGGGAAGAAAGAAGAGAGCAGCAAGCCACTAAGTTAGAGCCACTTGCTCTTGAAGTCTTATCCTAGGAAAGAAACTGTAGGTAAGTATACCTGCAGGCAATGAAATTCAGGTCTGTTTTTCTCAAGTGCTCAATGATTCCTTTAACTCCCATGGTGACACCTTAACAGTCAGATTCTCAAAAGGGCTTAGTTTTCAGTGAGCACCCAGGGTGCTGAGGCCTTTAAAATTCCTGCTCTCTTCCTTTGCTGCCTACTTGGGAAATGAGCTTTTTGTAAAATTTCAGCTTTACTCAATCAGTAAAGCTTCTTAGTTAACTGCACTAGCTGGGGGAAAGGCATGGATCTTTAATACACTCTGCTAGTATTTGCTAGAGCAGCCTAGGCTGATTACATAGTGTCTCTGCATGAATGAGGCCAGTGCCTGTAATTCCCTCCAAAGTCAATGCAGAGTGCAGGGTGTGAAATACCGTGATGGGCCAGTCTCCAGCCTGCAGCCAGGACACACACCTCTTCTCTGAAAACCATTTCTTTCTCTGTTCACAAGTCAGTGCTTCAGGCTAGGCAGAGTCCTTAAAAACATAGTCTGTCTACTATAACATTGTGAGTACCACGCTTGAACCCAGGAAGATGTAAAGACGCTCGGTCCAAGGACTCCAGGAAATGATGCAATCTGAAAACCATTTACTACCTGTGTGTTTTACCCTCGGATATTGCCAAGGTGCTTAACTCGCCTTTATGGACTCTCCGTTAAACTTATCTCATTGTAAAACAGTGTTTCTTTAGGGAGGGGAAAACGTTTCAACCTTAAAAGGTTTAAATCAAAATCACTGAGGATTTATACCCACCGGGAAGTTGCACCAGTTTGATCTAAACAAAGTGATGATGTAAAAGCAGGTATGGCAGCCTTGGGGGTCCAGCGCACCCTTCTGTCACTGATGAAGGCTTCACCATTCCCACCTCCATTCGTGACAGTTGGCAGACAGGGAAATATGCCAGGACCTCAGTCACTTGGGTGTAAAGTCTGGCATGTTATCACAAACCACCGAGAAAGGTACTGGAATATGAATTGGGGTACCTGGAGGTAGGACACAGACTCTGTCACACTGGTGCTTTGACATTATCTGACAGGCCAGGAGAGATATTTCAGTATGGTTTAGCTGAGGAAAGAGCATCCTGACAGGCTTCACAGGTGATGATTCCACCTCTGCCAGCATGGGGGCTTTGGGGTGGCTGCAGCCACTGCATCCTGTCCCCATGCTCCACACTTTCTATTCTGTCCGCCCTTGTGTTTTGGGGGCTTTACAGAGAGAAGAGAGGCTGTAGGTGAAAAGGCAGGATTTGCACTGAGGCTCATCCTCCAGCACCTGCCTCTCAGAGCTGGGGCAGTGATGCCATCTCCTTGCAGCCCTCCCCTCTCTGCCTCCTCGAACTCGGTGTCTTCCTTTTCCTTGCTCATTAACACTTGCTGACTTGGTAATGAGCATTAAACTGCAATTTAGAGAAGGCAGAAAAGGAGAGTAGGGGAGAGTGGGAGGAGTGGGACAGGGAAGAACAGCACTGCTCAGCTGACCTCTTTGGCACTAAAACTCCTCCTGGGCAACTGACAGCTTCAGGTTTGGATGGTGCTTGGAGTTTCCTGAGCAGCTCCCAGCTCAAGCAGGAAGCCTGGCTGATGGATGCTGCTCCCAGTCTCCCCCATAAGGGTACGGAGCACAGTCTGCCCCCATCACCTCCAGTTTTGACCTAACAAGGCTCTTGGTCATGGGGCTGGTTTCCAGGCTGGTGCGGATGGGATGGTGAGAAGGGTGGTCCCTACTCTACTGTCCTTTCTGAGCTGTGGCACCCAGGCCTCCCTGCTCCAGGGCTGACTGTGTAGCCAAAAGCACTGGAAAATGCCTATGTATCCTCAGTTTTGCATGAAAAAAGCATAGTGAAATGAGCTCTCCAAATTACAACCCATTTTTGTGCCCTCAGGCTGATGCTGGCTGGGCCATAAATATCTCACAGCCTTTTGGTATGAGACCAGCCTAACCCATGGGCATGCTGGAGCCTGCTTGGGAGGAGGGGGATGTCTTCATTCCAGGCATTGCAAACCAGCACAGCTCCCCGCTATCTGAACTTGCTGCTTCCTTCCTACTGTTAATTTGTTCCTTCCTGTAGCTGATTTGTACCTCAATTTTCCTGCTATCTTTAACGTTAATTCATTGTGTTCTGTGTTACAGAATGGTGTTTGAAGACTGGTTCCTGGACTGGCATTAGCCAGTGAATATCCAAATGGGATATTTTGGTCTTTCCTTCAAAGAGTTTGAAAAAAAATAGCTCTTTTTTATTTCATTTTACTTAAAAATTGTGAAGGATAATGCAATATGGTCACAGCACTAGTAGATGGATATCCCTGTCTCTGGGGAAAGAGGGACGAAGAAGTGACTTCTGATCTTGGCTTCCCATTGGGAAAGGTTCAGCAAAGATGCAAGATTAGAACATTTAACTGGAGAAGCAGTTTTGACTTTCAGTTAAGGATATTTTTGACATATTATTTCAATATAGTTAACCAAGGCTAAACTGTGTCAAGAAAATGGAATGAAAAAGGATAGTGTAAAACGGGAACGAAGACAACTTGGAGAGCATGACAGGGAAGCAGGCTGAGGGGACAGGTAAACCCAGACCCTGTCTGATGGTGACCACCCCAGTAACTTGATCATGGGAAAGGGCACAATTAAAAACCTTCAAATGGGTCCTTTATGGGAAGGTGTGAGTGAGAGACAATAACATTTCCCGACCACACCGATTCCTGTGAACCTGTGTGGTCTTAAACTCATTTATATGGAACACTGCAAGCAGCATAACCTGAATTAATGCTGTGAGACAGAAATAAAGCCACTAATGGACAGAAGGAAGCATGAGTCTAATGGTTCAAACACAGTGCTGGAGAGTCAGGAGACCAGAGCAGTTTTACCTGATTTAGCTATTGACTCATCTTGAGAGACTGCAAAGAATTCACTTGTATCAAAACTGTTGCTGCTTGTGGCTTGGGGTCCATTTTTCTGAAGTTATGGCCATATTGAGCACTCCAGCTCGAGCTCCCATATGCCACGGCTGCCTCATCTGGAGGCTATGAGCATTCAGTCATTCATGCTAGCGTAGCCCTGCGAACCTCTCAGGGGAAAGGGCATAATATTATGATTTAAATAATTTACTTTAAACCTTGGCTCAAGGGATGGCATGGCCATTAAGTAATGGCCTTTGTAATCTAGCAAGCCTTTCCTGCCCTTCCCTGTGACTGGATCCTGTATTTAACACTTCACCTGGCAAAGCGCGGAACAATTTTCCCCCATTTACTTTAACAAGGCAAATCATTTACTCACCACACCACAGACATGCTGGCCACTTTGACTGAGATGGTCCTATAAGGGCTATACAAAGGATGACTCAGGAAAAGCTTTGCTAATCCTGAGAGTCTCCATCAGGTAATTCTGCGGTATCCAGGTATTGCCACTGGTAGCCAGCTTGGGGCTCCTGTCTGCCCATCAGGGCTTCTGTTGCAACAAGCACAAGCTCACACATAGTCATATGCTAAAGGTTTAATTACAAACGAGCTGTCAGCTTGTGCAAACTGGTTTTTATTGAGGATCCTTGGGTTTCCAGGGGTAAACTGGGTGGATTTGAATCTCCACCTTCAGAAAAAAGGCTGTGTTTAGGGAGGAGTTTGGTGACTGTCACATTGTCATGGGTGCCAGCGAAAGCACTTGGCTTGTTTCAGAAAAAGAAGGGTATTTATATATGCATACAGCTTGTATAGTGGTTCATGGTAAAAAAAAGGAAAAGGAAAGGAAAGCAAACAAAAGAAACCCCAGTTTTTGTGGATAAACCATTTGCTTTTAGAGATAAGTCAAAACAAGAAGCTCCTGGGTTCTGACCCACGGATACCTATTAAAAAGCTTCTGTGAGGCAGGTTTGTGAGCTATACGTTTGAGAGCAGCCACGGTGACTGCACCCATCAGCTCTGTTCTCCCTGCATGTGATGGACATAATCTGGGACATGGTATGGCTGAATGCAGCCTCAGCTTATGTTGTTCTCCACAGCACTGGAGAAAGTGTATCCTATCTCAGGCATGATCTGGCATGGTACTGCCTATATTTTTCCCTCAAGCAAAACTCCCACTGACATCAGTAGAAGTTTGATTCCACAGGAAGCTGAATTTCTAGCTAGTTTATCTGATTCAAGCCTTCCTACATGAAACACAAGAGACTGATGCAGCCTCTCCACCTTGGGAATCGCATCTTCTCACACCATGGCTGAACTCGCCTCAAGGTCTACTATGGAAAAGCTGAGGAAGTCTGAGCCATTTTCACAACGCTGGTGAAGTTTCACAGCCTCAAGCAGTTATTATTGCACTGGGTCATACCCCTGAGGTAAATTATTAATAATAATAATATGTTATTTTTGTTAAACCTGACATCTCCTTTCATCTCAGCCCCATGCTTATCAGGAGCTCTGCAACAACAAAAAAGGAAAGTTTTATTTCCACATTTCCATCTCTAGGTCTCATCACGCCGCGTCTGCTTTGGGGAGTGAAGAGTAATCTGTGGAAAGCTTTCATGCTCTCAAACCTACCAAAACATGCAATATTAATTGGGATTATTAATTGTATTTACTGCACTAGCTCGTCTAACCTTGTTAAAGGCCAGTGTGAAGATGTGGGATCATTTCTGTCATTTGGAACATCCTGCATGCTACCTCCTCTCAGAAATCAAAAGGAAAATTACCTCACTTTTATTAATCATCCTTTTTCTTACAAGATTTTGCCTTTTGTTTAGCTGCACTTCACAAGGAGAAGGTGTGTTTTCTGTGCTGCTTTGAGATCTTGGCAGTTAATGGAACTCTTTGATTTTTAAATAAGAGTTATTCCTCTGAGTGTACAGTATAAACCTAACAGGCAAGGGACTGTGCCTTTAAGTTCATCAGTTTTCCCAGTGCTGTACTGGAAGGATTGGACTGAAACTTTAAACATTTCTAGCCATACCTAGCATATGTATAATTTATAAGCCACACACCGTTTTCTGTCAAATAGGCGATTGATCTGACTCGGATCTCGTTAATTATCCTCCACATACATTATACGTTAACAGATCTTCAGTATACTGTGTATCAATATTAATAAGATTATAAAACACTATTGATAATTAGGAAGAGAAAGAGACCAGGCCTTTGATTCACTCTGTTACTAACGCCCCTGCATCTCTAGATTAAAAAGAGACCACTTTTCGTTTAATAATATCAGATCAGTACATCCATCTTCTAAAAGGCTTTATTAAGAGAAAGCTAAGATTTGCATCCCTATGCAAGGGGCTATTTGAAATTGATTATGGAGGCATCATTGATGTGTGAGAAATTTGTTTCTCTGTCTTGTCTAAAGGGGGGCCTAATAGGTGGGAGGGATTTAAGGTGGAGCACTGCACTCTTGGATCTTTGATCAGGAAATTCCTATTTTTCTTTGTCAGGCTATATTTGGTAAGCCAGATTGCCTTGTTTTGGAGGAAATTAAATGGGATGTCATATTACTTCCTTTTAAAAATAACAACATTTCTGTTATCACACTCCAAAAGAAAACGGTGGAATACAACAGCAATATTTTTTCTTTAAATTATGTGGGTCTGGCTAATTTTTTTCATTACTTTTTACAGTTTTTCTTTTTTTTCCCTCTGACCTGCCTTTTATGTTTCCATTAAGCTCATTTGCAACAAGCAAACCGGAACAACGAGCTGCTAACAAGGGCTCTGAAACACTTGGTACCCAACTTGAATCAGGCCAACTTTGCTTTCCTAGAAATTTCATAGTAAAGGGGAGGGAAAATCACTGAGAAATGACAGAGAGAAACAGGCATAAATAAATTCAGGTTGCCATATGACTGGTCCTCCACTGGGATACTGCACAGCACATCACTGGCTTGGAGAGCAACACTGCAGCCAAGTGCAGGTGCTTTCTCTATCGCTTATTAAATGATTCAACATTTAAGCATGATACCTGCTTCTGCCTTGCTGCCCATGTCCACTGATCACCACAGAAGCCTGGTCATTGACCTCATTAAACTTCAGAGCAGCTCTTCCTAGAGTCAATTTGCACAGTGCCAATGTGGATAGATAGAGTTCCCAGGCTCCCTCCCTGCTCTAGAGCAATTCTGCAGGGTATCCTTCCTGCCGCTGACACCAGCTCGGCTCCTCTGGCCTGGCCAGATTAGGACACTTCATTCCAGCCACCACAGATCTTTTAAGCATCAGGTGCCACAACCCTATTGAGATGGGACTTCTAAAGTATTATGTTGAGGGCATCATCAGCTTCTGCATGGGTGCTTGTGACGCTGCACTGAACAAAGGCATGTAATAGAAGATACTCAGTGTGAGCAGCAAAGGGAAACTGAGGAAAACTACCCTAGCATGGACAGGGGTTTTGCTCAGGGAAAATACCCACATGTATTTCCCTGCAAGGTAGCCCAGTAGATTCTCATTTCCCATGGCAATTCTGCAAACAGCCTAAATAAAAACATCAATTTCTGGCTTCCAGGAAAGCTGCCCTATATATAATCTGCCCATTCCCTAGAGCTCTGTGATTTTCAAGCATGCTGGGAGAGATCATGGTTTGCAAGACATTCATCAATGTGAGACAAGGGAAGTCCCAGGCTGTTGTGTCCTGTGCAAGGTCTTGGGAAAGTCCCTTCATCTGCCTGGGATGTTCATCATACTAGTGAGGGGTCACAGGGACCACTTGGATATGACTGTGGGGTACAGGACAAACACCCACAGTACCTAAAATGCTGGTGGGAGCACCTCAATACCCATGCCAGCTGGAGCAAGGCCACGAATCAATATTGTTACATCTAAGCTGCTCTGTTTGCCATGCCTCTTTAGTCTGAAGCTGGGGAGGGAGCACTCAGCTGAGACACAGAGGTGAGGGAGTGCAGGGGGAGATGCTGACTGCGGGAAGGCTAAACTGCAGCTGGGAGCAGGTACATAAGCCCGGATTAAAATGTACGTACCAGGTACGTAAGCAATGTAAAGAGCTTTCTGAGGATGAGCTTGCTGCAAGAGAAACCTGGGAAAATGAAATGAGGCAATGCAATGCCAAAGAAATGTTCTGGTTTAATCTCTTGGATGCTTGTGCCCTTCTTCTTTCTGGAGGGAGCCTTGAAGGAAACCATAGAAAGAACAGCAAGAGACAACAATGTGAAATGTTGCCTAAAGGCTCAGAAAGGAAAACACAGACCAAACCAATAAAAAAGTGCGGCAAGATAACACAAAGACCACAGTTTTACTTCCTGATCTTGGAAGGCATAATGGCTGGCAGGTTCCCCTGGATTCCTGCAAGCCAATAGTGTGGACTATCAGCACAGCAGGGCTCTTCCATGCCAGTGTCTAGCTAAAAGCTTCCTATAGTTTCTCTCTCCAACAGGTTGCGGTCCAGGAGCACTGTGGAGCAACTTCCTGAACCAGTGTTCACTTCTGGTGGCAGGGCTCAGCAGGCATGATCCTGGGACACTGAAGAGCCTGTTTGAGCCATGTCACATCCATTCACACTGGTTCTTGCATGCAGTCCAGGACATAAATAGCTTGCTGTGTATTCCTGGAGACGCACCATTGCTGCATATCCTGTGCGTGAGCACAGCAGCACTCGCGTGCACGAGGATGTTTACCAAGGCCAGCAGGGAAGTGCCCGAGGTGTAATTTTCTCACGAAGGAGGGAGCTCATTCCTTTAGGCCCACAGAAGTTTCTCCAGTTTCTTGCAGTTTAGGAGGTGACCTTACACCAAAAACCCACGCAGGAAGCCAAAGTTACTTTCATTGACAATGCAGAGAAGTCAAGATGTTTACAACACTGAAAGCCAGATAAAAAAAAAGATCCAGTTCAGTTTTAAAGCATTGGGAATGTCCCAAGTTAATTCATTCATGTGAATGTATTTCCCAACAGAAACCCGAGATGAAGAGAAAGAACTCAGCAATTTGGGGTTCCATCCTGTCTTTGCCAATCTCTCTGTAGCGGCCACCAGGGCATCATCTGCTCACTGCTTCTCTTGGCTGCTGTGTGTTGCAGAGGCTAAGCAAGTCCAGCATGCAGACTCCAGTGCTACAGAATCCTCAATTGGCTTGAACTGGGGAACAATGGCCAGGAGAAATCCCTCAACTGAGCAGTTGGATGCTATGGGACAAACACATACTGAGCACGCTATGAATTGCTTGTCTACCACCTTGTACGAATGAAAGAGCTGTTGATGCAATCAGGGTCACAGCTGAGACTGCCACAGCATAAGAGAAGAGTTTTGCTGGCCAATCTTATCAATGAGGCTGAATGGGTTTTGAAACTACACTACTCTAGATGCTCAGTCCTGCCAGGTTCAGGCTCAAATGTGTTATAGAAAGAGCATGGAAGAGTTTGCTTTGTCCATGATCCTGCTGTCCATAGCTGTGCATAAGTCTTCTGCATCTCCAGCTCTCAGGCTGGGGCTATTCATTAAGAATCAAAAGAGGGAGGGGAGGAGAAGCTATGTATGATTCTTCGCATCATCACAGCACATGCTGAAAATGAGATCCTTGGAGGCAATGGCAGCAGCCTGTATTTACTCAAATTAGGGTAGTGGTTTAATGCATCAGAGCCTTTCTTGCAGATCATGACAATTTATGGTGTGGAACCATTATGGAGGAAATGATGGGAAGGATCCATCATTGCAGACATGATGCTCCAGGTGTCCATCTAGCCCAGAGCAATTACTACATGGCCCCTTGACATGGCACCTCCAAACAGTAACACTGTGCCAGGATTTGCATATTATTAACCTGCTCAGCTTTACTACATTAGAAGGAGTAGAAAACAAAAGGGAAATATTCCCATTTGAGCTTTGGCATGGTAGTCTACTTTTCAACCCCGGCAACCTTTTAATGTTGATCCAAGAAGAACAGTTGCTTTTGTGTTGAGTGGAGAAACCCTGAAGATGAACATGCAGCATGAATAAAACCAGCAAAACCTTGGTAGTTCTGCACTAAAGAAAAACAATACTTGGGCCATTTGAAACAGTAAGAGTCTGCTCCCAGCTTGAGGTTCTGTCTGGCAAATTTCAGAGAGAAGAGATTTTTCTCTCCCCCTCCTCTAGCCCTGAGACATATTGCAAAAAAGAAATGCATGCACACGAGCTGTTGTCACTGGGAATGTACCAGCCTTCCATTAACATTGCTCTCCATAGGATGGTGGTTGGCAGGAGTGCTCATTTTAAAATCCAAAGGCTCATGTCTAGTGCTCCAGCCCTTATTCCCCTGAGGTTTTTCGAGCCACTTGAGCCACTTGTCTGGAGCCTGCTTGCTTTGATCTCCTCCTGCATCGAACGTGTCAGGAGAGAGCTCTGCAAGGGGAAAGCATGAATCGAATTGAGCGCTCCCATCTCGAGTCTTGCCCAGTGCAAAGCCATACCAGGAAATTGAGGAAATGTTCCAGGTTTAAGCTTTCTATCCTTAGCCAGGAATTAAAACCCCTTCATTAATCCAATCTTAAGTCTCAACTAGCTGCTGCTTAAAGTGGTAATAAATATTTCATACCGATTGTGTTGCGTTCCTTGCTGTGTTTATTAAATGGAGTTTCTCATAATTCCAGTTATTCATTTTAATAGGTCAGGACTTGGCTGTGATTTAAACAGACCACTGAGGAAACAGCCGTGGTTAAACATTGTAACAATATGGATTATTAATTTAATTGGCCAGCTATTACTTGTTTTGACTCTGTGCTAACACATTTAGCTCAGTCTCTTGTGGCCTATAAACCACAAAGGTCATGACTTCAACATTCAGAAGAATGGGAAAAAGAGAATCAGGGCTGAGATTATGAGGAAAAATAGAGAAACAGTGTGGGGAAGACAGAGTGGGGAAGGCTAAGGGCTTGCTGGAGGCAGTGCAGGGCAAAAGGGGATTTATTTAGTAGCTCAGCAATAGAACATCCTCTAAACCACCAGCCAAACTAGCAGTTTCTTTCAGTCCATATCCCTCTGAGGTGATTTCAGACAGTGATTTTTACCTGCAGGTGTAATGATGGCATCCTCACACATTTAATATCACCTTTATTTTATCTCTGGATTGGGGTTTTTTTGGTTTGGTTTATTTGTTTGGGGTTTTTTTGTTATATAGTTTAAAATGTACAGTGTGGAGAGCTCATGTGTGAATAATCAGCAGTCATATTTATAAGTGCGTTTAAAAAGCCAGCCTAATGCATCAATTTAAAAATGCACCCTATTCTGGATGCTTTTACTGCACTTTGATTGAAAACAATTTCATGATGCTAGTGAGATACAGTGTTGTGAAAAAGCGCATTCCAAAGGGCATGTTAGCAAAAAGGGATAGTCAGGAGAAAATGTGGGGTTTATCTTCTGTGCACAACAAAGCTAGTGCAATTTACACCACAGACTGCTCCATTCGAAAGGAGTCAAATCTTTCCATTGATTTTTTTATGCAGAACTCTCACTGACTCCTAATAGGAGTTCTGTGCATTGAATAGCAGCAGGATAGGACCCTGTATTTGTCTTGGCAACTCTGTGCACCAACATGGCAGTGGGCAATGTTTCCACATTCATGCCTGTGCCAAGTATGTTGAGCATTCAACTTATATAGGTGCAGAGACCCTACTGTGAAGGAAACTACGTAAGTACAAAGGGTAGTCAGATAGATTAGGCAGACAAGCAAGCAGGTATGAGTCTCCATTTTCACTGTTTCTCGTCTATTATGTGCCTTGGAATCTGTAGCTGTTCCTGTAACAGACTGCACAGGCCAATAAGGTGAAAGAACACAGCCCAAAACCTTTCTCTGCAACTGCAGGATCCAAACCATACAGCTAACATGGGAAATGTAGTATGCATGAATATAGAATACACAGTCATTAGTCACAGCCTCCCAGACAAGTTGGTGTGATTCCAGTGCTGTAAGACTTCTTCCATCCTCTCTCTCATCCTCCCTCACACAGCTCAACCCTATTTTTCAAGACAGAGGGACACTGGGAAGAAAGACACAGGGAAGTAAAGGGCAAAGATTTTCTTCAGGCTTGAAAGCTTATTCATGGTGTAGAAAAGAGCCAGGTGGAGAAAAATTCTCTGCATCACTTTCTGGCTTTTTCCTCCTTTTTTGCCTCTCTCTCCCTCTCCCTGACCTAGCTTTGGTATTCTTCACCATGCCGTTCATGCCATCACTCACACCCCCGTGAGCCCTGTCAGCCCAGTTCCCCTGCCAGCAGACTCCAGCCCTGTATGAGCTCCCACTTTCCCTCCCAGATTTCCTTGTTCAGGAATCCTCATCACTTTCTGGTTCTCCACCTTCTGCCATGTCTTCTTAGGCTTCGAACCCACTTGCTTTTTATCATCCTGTCCCCTCATCATGCACCCCAAGTCTCGGCTTCTCTCCAATGGTCTTTACCTCATCTTTGTTCATCTTCTACTCCCTCTACAATCAACAACAGCAAGCTGCCAACAAGAGCACTGGCATCCTGTACCACAACTACTGCCCATCGCCAGTCCAGGGTATATTGGTTTTTGTGGGCATGGCAATATAGACCAAAGGCTAGGATCGTACACTATATTCTGCCTCTTGCAGGAATCCTTTAAAAGCATTGGAGAATTCATCACCCCATGTCATCAGGCTATGTAACTCTGGATTCCCCTGTTCCACCACTCCTCCTGGCTCTGTGTGGCAGGCAAGAACCCATACACTCCTCACCCACGGGGCTGTCCTTAGACTGCTGCAGGTGCCTCATGCTCAGGCCTCTATCTCTAAGTGTGGCTGACAAACAGGGCTTTCTTTTGTGGTGCCTAGCACCAGCAGCCCCTAAGGACGAGATACCCTTCCCTTCTTCTCCTCCACCCCCAGCCCTTGCACACAATACAGTATTTGTCATGGATTTGTTTTCCAGTACATGAAGAGCATAAGAATGCGTGCTTTTTTATGATAAGGTAAGCAGAGTGACCCTGTAACATTCCACATCTGAACTCAGAACAGCATCTGCCTCACAGCTGTCCTTGCAGCAAGCATTTCAAAAACACAGACAGCAAAAAAACCAGCAGCAATATCTCATCGCCGATGTAGCTGCTTACAGCACAGCCCTCACCGTCTTCCAAATATCTGTGTTTGAGAGGTGACCTACAGCTGTGAAATTTGGATGCAGATTCCAACACCACCCCTTAATTTCAAGGATGTTCCAATATGAGTTTTACACAAAGCTTTTGCAGAGTTGCAGGCCAATTGCAAAATTCGTGGCTGGAGCTAGGTTCAGATTCTGAACACCCTGAGTCACAAAGATTTCGAAGAGCTTTGGCTTGCTTGCAGAATTCATGTTCCCTATTACTTGAGTGCATTGACATATCCTCTACAAGTCATGGACTAGAAGCTCACAGTGAAAGGCTCTGCACAAACAGAGAATGACAATAAAGAAGAGAGTTTATGGTTCAGAGTCAAGGCATAGCTACAGAGAAATGTGGAAATGCAGGGAAGGAGTTAGGCTGTCAATAGGATGGACAATGGCCCAGTGCAGTTGTGTTTTTAGTGGTAATCACATCAAAAGAGATGTTCTAAGGGAGATTTTGCAACAACAGCTCAGTCACTTTGCAGCATGAGTTCAGTGCAGGGCTCTTCTCAAGAACTGTGGATATCTGGCATGAAAGCACAGCTATGGACATGGAGATCTTGGACAAACTGGATTTCGAGGAAATTAACAACAGGAAATGGGTGGAGAGGGAAGAATTCTTTTAAAGGGTGCTGAAGGAAGAGGCAAGCTGCTGCTACTTGATGCAGTGGACAAGGAGAGGTGGTGAAGGAAGGCAAAAAGAATGTTGATGCGATTCATGTGATGAAAGCTGAGCACCATTTGGAATAAATATGGGAGGAGATAGAGAGGGTTAGAAAGGGGTATTGCAATCAGATGAGAAGTGCTGCAGCAAGCAAATTAGCTTGGAGAAGATGATGTCAAAGTTATGCAGAAAGGGCCAACAAAGATAACTTGAGTGCAGGGTATTCAGAGAGAGCAGTCCAGCACAAGTCCAACTTGGGCTGAACATTGGACATCATAAAGAGATATCACAGAGACATGATGAGATTTTAACTTGGATATAAAGAAACAAAGTACAGTAGAAGGAGTGAACAGGGAATCAAAGATGGTAACTGAAATCAAACACATGAAGTCACTCAAGCACGAGACAGAAGGAGGGGAGAAAGCAACCATAGGCTTACATGGAGCTGAGGAATCTGGTTATGTGCATCAAAGATCAAAGAGGTTGAAGGTGGAATAAGAGATGATGTCTGTAGGGGCACTGACAGGAGATTTTTTGAACTAACTGCTGCAGGTGGAAGCTAAACCGTAAAAGGTGAACTCCTATGTGAAAAAAAATGGATGTAAATGAAACCAGTTTTCAGAGGGAGTTAGATGACAGCTGTCAGGGTGTCTTTAGGTAGGAGAAATAAAATTGTTCCATTTGTGAAAATCAGCTGAGCAAGGACAGAATGGATTTGTTATGGAGGAAGTCAGCCTCATCACAGGATTTTCACCAGAGAAAGTCTGATGAGGGCAGAGGATCTTGGGGTGATTGAGAGCAGGAGACTGGCAACAAGCTTAGAGCAAGAGGGAAGAGCTGAAAGGGAGTGATGCATGAAGAGAACCATCAGCTAACTAGAAGGGACTGAAGAGATACAACAAAGAGAGAAGTCTGACAGCTGATGAGAAATTATCCTCTTGGTAGATGGCCAACTTGGTTTTTGGTGGTCTGAAATGTGACTGAAAAACTGAAGGAGGATATGAGTGCAAGGAAGCTTGGGAACAGTCAGGTTACTAGCATCAGTGCAAAAGTTGCTGGGAACAAGGGCAGGGCATGGGACAAGGCAATGAGAGTTAGTACAGGAGGTACTAACTGCAGGTAGAAGAGCAGAACGATGACAGACACAGTGATACTCAAAAGAGGAAGAATGGAAATTGACGGGTTGGGTGGGTCTTTTGACAAGTTATAGTTCAGTTTCCCCCTATAGTCCTTCATGCAAGCTGCTCATGACTCAACAGTTCTGCCTTACCTTGTGAGCCAGGTCTGGGGTTCTCTGGCAGGGGTTGCAGGAATAAGGTCACAAACTCGTCATCATCTTCTGACCTTATATGAGAGATCTTCCAGATAATGATGTAGCTGTAGAAAACCAGGAGAACGTCTAATGGAAAGCATTTTGTTTTACCTCTAAGATTTCTCTCTCTACAAGATGTTGACATCTTGTCAACATCTCTCTACAGGATGTTGACAAGAATCATTATTCCTACCTTCACATACTTTTTAAAAGAGGAGGGACTATTAACTCATGTGGAGAAAGCCCTGTTGAAAGATATAAAAAGGTTTGTAGTTGCACAAGTGCAACAACTCCTTCTTGGATGTCTTTAGGGGACTGAAGATGGATGTTCTAACACAGCAGTGTGAGTTAGTACAGGCAACCTCAATAGCCAAAGAAATGATGATTATACTGACTCATGTCTTCTCTACTGCGGCACAAATGGAAACCACACATTAAATCCCTTCAGGGTGAAAATGGTCCCCCTTCATTTTGGAAGATAGGTGAGGACAGAAAAAACATTACAGAGCCCAGTAAAGAGCAGGTGGTGGCACTTTGCTTGTGCTAGGAAGAGTGATGTAATACTTAAAATAATTAGGTTGTTGGACACAAGCCTTCATGTAAAAAAAAAAACAACATAGAAAACACATGTTTTCACATGTTTCTAATGCAAACCCCACCTGTACTCAATCAGTTTCATGAATATTCACGTGACTGTGAAGTTTAAATGAGCATGCAGTGTGAGTAGTCGGCACAGGGTGATTCAGCGTATCGTTGTGGGTGAGCAGCAAGTATTGCACTCTAAATGCCTTGCATGTCCTGTGATGGGCCAGAGGAACATTCAGAGGAAATGCCTCATTTTGTGCTTCTTCGGGAGAAGGAATGAACCTATTGTCTAGTCCTCTGGGCAGTAAGTACTGGACTCTGAGCCCAGTAAGACCAGTGGGAATCAGACCCCAGGATCTTGTTGACATTCTGCACATTCTGTGGTTTCTCTTTTGTCAGGATGCACACTGCTTTTGTGAGGAAAGAGGGGAAGGGAAGGCAAGAAATATTCAGAGTTCTCTCCAAAGTCATTTATGGGAGCATTTATGGGTTTTGCTGTCTGTGTATAAACTTGCATGTGTTGTCTTAGGCAGGCTGGGTCATAGCTTGCTGCTTAGGAGTTGACTAAGCTGAAAATAATCTTTTGTTTCCCATGATAACTTGTACTTTGAAAATGGAATTCAACAAGTCTGGCTTTTTTTTTTAAACAAAACAATTGTTCATTTCAAAATATGATACTGACAAAATATCTTGCAAGCTAAGAACAGCTAAGAATGCATTTTCCAAACAGTATAGTGCTTGACCATATCTCTTGGCAGATAGAGGAATATGTGTTATCTCCACTTAAAGAAGAGACCTAATCACTTGAAACTTGCTGGCAATGTATATCCTGAGTAACATCAGGGCTTTGTACATTTACAAACACTATACAATTAGTTTAAACTAAGCCTGTAGACCATATTCTGGAACATAGCAAGGAGCTGGTCTACAGCGCTCCAATGGTTTGCTTTGAAAATAAGCAACAACAATGGATCATTACTTGTTTTTCATTCTTACCTGACACTGCTTTGCCTCACTAAGCATTTCTGAAGCTGTTCTGACCTTCTTCCACACAGTAAACATATCTGTAGGACCCACACATACACAATCTGTAGTTTTGCAAAACAACAGATGAACATAATATTAAATTATCTTGGTTAAACAGTTCACATGGAGCTGAATTGCCTTGCTACAATAAAATCGTGTGTTTGTAACTTCTAGTAATTAGCATCATCATATCAAGATGTTTGCAGCAGAGACCTTTCTTCTACCGGCTCCAAGAGGTGAATCTAATCTGGACTCTCTAAAACAGGTATAAAAATCCAAATATTTTTCCCCTTCTACATCCATTAATCAGGTTCAAATACCGGTATTTTCTTAATATCCAACTTCCTTTCCAGCTCCTAAGCGATGTTTTCTGAGTCCCCAACTTGCCTCACAAAGTCAGGATGTGTGGATTTGCAAATTCTGTTACCCCTTAATATTCATATCCATAAAGAGAGTGACAGGTTTGGGGAAAGACCCAGAGAATTATTCCAGACTCTTCAACTCAGATTTCATTTCTTTTCTTGATAGTCAGCGCTTGACTGTAATTCATTTTGAAAAGTTTAAACAGAACCTTCTATTTTTTGCTGACTTTGGAGCAAGGGCATTTGTCTATCCCTCATTAATCTTTATGTCACTTGCAAGATGGTCTAAAGAAACATCATACCTTTTCCTTTTGGAATAGATTCCCTAAATAGAGGTCCAGTGCTGCAACCCTTGTCCCCATTAAGGTATTGCTAATGACCTTACACCACTCAGAGCAAAGATTATAAAACCGGGCCAGATGCTAGTGAGATGAAGAGAAGACAAAAAGTGGCACTAAACCAGAAGGCTTCTCCTTTGACCCCCCAGTAGAGAGTTTAAGGTATCAGCTTTCAGTGGGATTGACTTAACAGAAACAAAGTGAGTTTAATGATGAGTGTGTTGCAAAATCCCACCTGAATTTTTGTTGGTGTTGGATGGCATCATCAGCCAAGTGCTTTTTTAGCACAGTTTAAAAGGTTATTGGTCCCTTTAGCTGTCCTGTAGCTAACAGCTATGTGCTTGCTAATATTGGTAGCCACTTACCTACTTGCTATTGCAAAAGGATAGGAATGCACTCTGTTTGAGTAACTGAAAAGATTGAGAACTTGCTAATACATTCCAACAGACCCCTCCTATTTTTTTCCTCCTTGGGCTCACATATTTCTTCTCCATCCTATTCATCCATCAGAATTAAAGGCAATTACACATAGAATCATAGAATAGTTAGGGTTGGAAAGGACCTTAAGATCATCTAATTCCACCCCCGCTGCCATGGGCAGGAACATGAAGGAAAAGCCTGTACCTTCGTAGCAGAAACTTCTCCCAAACAAAATAGAGGTATTTCCTATGTAGGACTTTCCTTTGCTGTGCCCCACTTTCGACAGTCACAGAAAGAAACTAGGAGGAAAGGATCCCAAAATCAAAGCTTGGAGATTTCATAAGAAAAAGACTGAAGAAAGAATAATGACATTAAAAAAAAGAAGAGTTAATAAAAAAAGTCCAGAGGAATGGCTGTGGATATGTCTGAGGGAATCTGCAATATTCTAGCACTGGAGAAAGGCAATGGTATTCTTAAATCTTCAAAACCCGACAAAACATATAGACATACAGACAGGACTGGGTACACAGTTATTCCCAAGTGTATTATTATGAAGTTCTTCCAGAAGGGACTTCACCATAATAAGTAATGGGTTTGTTACTCCATCTTACCAGTCTGTCTGACCTCATATGTTCAATCTTCCTTTCACACCATCATTGAGCTTGTTTATTTCTGGATAATGACACTTTTTCACTGACATAGGAATATGAGAGCCAAAAAGACACACATAGAAATATTGCCTATCAGTCAAGCCATGTGGTGTCAGATTGTAACCCAGGATCTCACAGCAATGTGCAGTGGCCTCTTAAAGAAAAAGAATACTTAAGAGATCCATGGATTAAGAACACTGCAAAGTGAAGGAACTGGCTATTAACAAGGTTAACTTCTCCAGTGTTTCCTTCAGCTCAGGATAATTCAGCTCATCCAAATAGTACTGGGAGTAAAAGGAGGTGAGAAGAAAAAAGTTTTAGCTAAAGACTTCTGAGTTTTACCACTGAAACACTAGGGGATTTTTGGCAACTTAATATTTCCTCTGTTTTCAAATGGGCCTTTAATTTAAGTCATCCAGCTTTCTGGGTGTCCAGCTACAGGAAGGGGCAGGCTAGTTTACTGAGTGTCGGTCTGAGTTGTTGGGATGGGCAGGTGGTACTGGGGAATCGATATCAGGCCTTCTAGGGGGCATAACATCAGTCAAAATTGTTGACCTCCACTGCTCCACACTATATCCTTCTGCAACAATACCGAATGGCAAAGCCTCATGTAATTATACTGCTGCTTGTAAAGTGCAGCAGATGAAACATGCTACATCAGCACTCATTGCTTTTATTACTGAGGGAGAAAAAATTCTCCCAAGGAAAGGAGGGAATGAAATTCTGAGTGCTGTGCTACTCTGGATAACTTCTGGGAATCTAATTACTTGAGAAGAAGTGCACTTAGCGAATCATTATATGCGGGTGTGAAAAATTGCTAAGGAATCCCCCCCTCCTCTCCTCCTCATACACCTTACCCTTAGAAAAAGAAGGCAGGTAAGGGTACATTTAGCATTCACAGTCTTTTATACGGCGAAGTGAAATCAGAACAAAATATGGTAATTAATCCATTGTGCATTCAAGGATTCAGGTTTGAGTAGCAGATGGGAAAAGTTGTGGATCATAACCCCATGCAATATTTGACAGAATATCAGTCAAATATAGTTCACACATCTTCATGTTTCTGTCAGTCCCTCTTATCTAAAGTTAATTTAAAGTGACAAGAACTACATTAGCGCTTTTCAAAGGGTAATCCAAACTTTAGAATATTCGCCTCAAATCAATACCCGTTCAGACTCCTATATGGTCAAACTGGCAAGTTCCTGAAGGTGGTTTCACTCTGCATCTATGCTAAATTTGTCATCTGTTGCTGGGGTTTATTCATTAGCCCTTAAATAAATCTGTTCACAAGTCCTGTAGCGAAGGTGGTACCTGTTTATTCTGCACAAAGCTGTCTCAGAACCAGAGTCAAGGCCATGCTGGCAAATCTCATTGTGCAAAGTAATATCATTTGGATATTAGGGTTGGGTTTGAACATTTCTTTATACAAGAGGAGTGCTTCAATTCCCTGCTTGGGATTTGGGCACCTACTTTCATTCCACCACTGCAATAAAAGAGAGTCCAAACAAGAGACCTCACGCAGCCAGAAGTCTGGTTCTGTGGCTCCAGTGCTGCAGAACACTGCTGTCTTCCTGAAAAGTGGATCAATTGATAGAAACAATGATTACTTTCCTTTTTTTCAATCAAAATAGCCTTTGTGAGCACATGCATGTGCACATCTGCAAATATATGTTCATGTATTTTTGTGCCTGACTTGGGTGTGGGACCACAGCAAAGTCCAAATCCCCTGATCTAATGCTATTGCTGTTCTGGTTGCTTGTGCTTCTGCTCCTTGTGTTCACATTACCAAATAAGAGATCACACCCTGCAGGGCTCCGCAGAGCCTCATCTCCAGGGAAGGCAAAAGCACTTTTTGGCTTTCAGGCTGCACACAATCCCAGTATCGTCCTTTTTCCCTCCCCACCCGTTACAAATGATTTAAGGCAGGCTGTGAATGAGAAACATAAGGTAAACACTATTTAGTCTTTATTGCCTTCCGTCCCTAAAGCGTAACTTGGCCTTGCCTCTGGAGAGATGCCCAGCTCAGCCCTTCTGGACACACAGTCACCAGCTGGGATGTTATGTGTGTCTTCTGGAGAAGGTACAAAAGGGGCAGGATCGCACGGATCGAAGGGCTCCAGCTTCTGGACTTTACTGGGGCTGAGTCACATGTGATTTGTGAGGAGGTGCAAAGTCCAACAGCAGCAGGTGGGGTGGGGAGGGGGGTGATAACATCCAGTCCCTCTGCACCCTCCTCCTTTCTCTTCCCTAAAGCAAAAGCTAAGATAATCACTTCCCTGACAAACCAGACTCCACCCCACCTCACATTGCTTGCCAAGGTTGTGCTCCAAAGGGGCGATGAGGCAGAACAGCAGGCCACATCTGGCTATTCATCATACATAGAAGGGACTTGGATATTATAAGATGGATGAATGGATCAAACCTAAATCTATGCCTGGCTCATTTATAGGACTGGGTGAAAATACAGCAGGAAAAACAGATAAAAAAAAGAGTCCCTAAAGAAAAAGATAAAATAGACCAGAAACATTTTTCCTCATTATTTCAAACTTGTGTTAACTTTGTCAAGCTTTAGCAAGACACTTCAGTTCTTAGGTAGGTTGTGGGTGGTAACTTGTTGGACTGCTCAACTAGCAGGAGTCAGTCTACTCATTCCAAGTGACATAAATCCCTGATAAAAACCCACTGCCACCAGCATTTTGTAAATGGATGAACTGGATCCTCTTGGTGCCTTAGTGCCATTGTAATGATGAGGAAGATGCTTCACTGTGGTGACTTCTTGTGTGCAGTGATTTAACCATTAGAATGAAGAAAATCTTTCCCTCTACTCCTTGACAAAAAGGTTTGACCAGGAGAAAGGTTCTTTTCTTTCAGGCCCCTGACCTATAAGTGTTTGTATGTTCACAAAAGGAGATCACATGCCAGCTGTTATCCCTCTATGTAACCAGGGAACCTGATTTTTTAGTGCATCCAGTCACATACACTGAGGTGACAGATACACGGTTCTTCTTTTCATCATGGCATGATGTTGATGCAAATGTCTCTATTTGTAAAAAACTTAAAAAATTAAAAAACACAATTAAAAAACACAAAATGCAAAACATTTCCTGCAACCAGACATGCCCCCTCCTCATCTGCTTGTCCTCCCCCTGTACTTCCTCTTGGCCCATCAACCCAAAGTGAGCTCTGCAATGAGCAAGAAATGAACAACTGGAGTCAGGCCACACATGTTCCTCATGGTCGGACCCCATGATCTTAAAGGTCTCTTCCATCTAAATGATTCTATGATTCACAGCCCAGCTGCCTGCAGCACAAAGTAACACCAATTGCAAAGTGCCCAGGATGAAGGAGCTCAAGGACACAGGACCTTGAGCTCCTCTTGCCCTCGGTGGGGTTTCCAGATGAAGCTCAGGTATCCAAACCAGGCCTACTCCCTTAGTTTTTACACAGATGTGCTTCAGCTGAGGCTGGCCAAGGGCTGTTTGCCACTCACATGCTTTGGAAAAACTGTTGTGTGCTGCAGCTGCTCCCTGGGAGACTGGGACCATGGCCAGAAATAAAAGGAATCTCCTGCAGGAATCCAGGAGCCAGCCCACACCTGCGACATCAGAAGCAAATCCCTGATGGTGCTGAGTTCCCTCCCTGCAGCCTGGCCAGCAGTGCTCTTTGCTGTTCTTGCTCCACTGGCAACTGTGCTGCTCACGGCTGTGCCCCATTTAGGGTTAGACAAGGCAAGTTTGCAAAGTGCTGAGGCACTGGAATGGGTTGCCCAAGGAAGCTGGGAATGCTCCATCCCTGGGGGTGTTCAAGGCCAGGTTGGACAGAGGCTTGGGTGACATAGTTTAGTGTGAGGTGTCCCTGCCCATGGCAGGGGGGCTGGAACTGGATGATCTTAAGGTTCTTTCCAACCCAAATATTCTATGATTCAATGATTTTATGATTCTGTGACTGACTTGTTAGTTGGTGCTAGGACCCACAGAGAATTTTTTTCTGCCTCCTTCTTCTGCACCCATTTTTGTACCCCAGGCCTCCATGATACCGATTGATGAAGCTGAGGCCAACGCTGGAAATCCCAGACACTGGGAGTTATAAATTTGTCCTCCTTCCCATTTCTCCCCTACAGGCAAGGATTTAGTGAGGGACACATTAGAAATGAGGAGCACATCCCAATTTGGGTGTTAAACACTGCTTTTCCTTTCATTCAGGAACTTGTGCTACTTTACTATGCTATTCTTGACATCAGAACTATAGTGATCTGTAAAGGAAGAGAAAAATTATTCTTCTTTTCCCCTCTGTAGCTTGACAGAATTACGTATTTTCCGCAAGACACTGCCTCCTTTTGAAGTACGCATTGAAAGCAGCCATACAAAATGCCATGGAAAACTCTGCTTGCGTTTTTCTCTAGTCATCTCTTTAAGATACATGAAATCAGTGAAAATCTGTGTGTTCTCCCTGCCCTACATTTTCCCTGCGATTTCTCAAACTTTTAAAGCCTGCTAAGAGAACCACACCACAGCAGGAAAGCACATCATCCTGGGAAGACCGGTATTGCCAGCAGGGTTGGCAGCAGGGCTGCAGAGCATCTGAGCAGGTTACCCCCTGGAGCGAGAGCCATGAGCTCCTCCAGCCTCCGGGGCTGCCCAGGAAGGGAGCTGGCACGCTCCCTCCTCTTGAGCAGACCATGGCAGCAATTAATTGCATAGTAATGCAAGGATGCAATTAGAGCCCAGCCAAACACAACTTACCCCTTCCCTGGGCCTCCAGATTTGGAACGTTTTTGCTCAGCAATTCACCCAGACATGCCAGTGAGAGCTGACTGTGGATGAGCATCACAGTGCTGCTGTTTCTTACTCCATGGGCAACAGAAGTTGGGTGCTGATGCTCTGAGCAGGCACTCGGGTGTCTTCCTACTCTGTTTCTCCAATATGCTCATTTGTGTTTGTTTTCCTAACAGCAATTCACCCTAGCAATCTTAATCTGTCTTCCAGATGGTGTTTTAGATGCTGTAACACCCTGACTTTATTCTTCAACCTGCTATATTTCAATTATGCCACTTATAAAGAATACAGGCTACTTGTTTATAATTTGCTTGTTTGTTCTCCCTTTGCTGTTCCCTATGTTCTCTCTTAGTTTTTGTCTTCAAGCAGTGAACTATCCACACCAGGGCAGCTGTAAATAAGCCAAGCACATAAAATCTTAGGATTCTGGGTCCATCATCTCCCCTCCTCCCCACCTCACCACAAATGGACTCTATTACTAATCATAACTCACAGCCAACATCTCTTTGGTTTTAGAGAGGAAGAGATTTTCAGCCTCAGGCAAAAGACATCCAGTCTGATCATGAGAGATGCTGAAAGCTATGGGGGTTGCTGGCTCATAGTATCACTGAGGATATAGTCCTTGGGGAATAACTTCCCTACTCATCTAAGTTTTCTTTCATCCAAAATTCAGGCCTGCCCTGTCCTGGTTAGCTGAATAAAATCTTTAAAGGCAAAGAATAGGTTTGGGTGCCATTGGTGGGGTTTTTTGGGGGGTGCTGAGCACCTTGAAGGGAACCTGATTTCTAGAGATGGCCAAGCAACTTACCTTCTGAAAAAGAAATCTCTTTATACATCCCAAGCTGAGGACTCTGAAGTACAGGAATCTGAAATCTTGGGACACTTCTGGAAATGTTCCCATTGGATATGGAAATTGGTTCCACCTTCTCCACTACAAAAACCTTGTATTTTGGTGTCTTGCAGCATTTAAAAATATCGAAGGAAGACAATAAATGTGTAGAAAGCAAAGTTTTACTAAGGCTGAGGTAGAGGTCTGCTACCTGCACTCTGTGACCCTGTTCGCAGCTTCCCTTTAGAACCAGTGGAGGAAGGTCCCCCAGCACACTGACTGCATGTGTTTGTGCTCTCCTTACACCTATATTTATATTCTCTTAATTACTGTGTATCACATACAGTTTTAAAACCCTTTCTTTTAGTAACAAAGCTTTCCAGCTCATTTTTTTCTTTAAAAAATCAACAACTTAAAAAGAAGGCAAGATCAGAGGATTAAGTAAATTAATGAGAAAGATACTTAAAAGGCTTTCAAAGTCTCCTTCTTGCAACACTAATATGTAGATTTCTTAAAAAAGTAATCATGAGTTCGCAACTCAAATTAGCACCACCATATATGATAAGGGAGGTCTGGCTCGGGAGTATGAAATTTGGACCCCTTTCCATAAAAGAGACAAACTACATTTGGTTTCATTTTCTTATTCCTTTCACTGCATTTCCCTCCGTGTAGCTGCTTATAGCATTTCTATTTTCAGATTCAATGTGGCGTGCATGCTGTGGGTTATTCAAAGAGAGGAAATTTGTGCATCTTTATGCACCAGGTATAGCAGACAGGTCAGGAAAGGAGCGAAGAGCTTGGTCCCTGAAGCAGCTGGTAGGTGTCTGCGTGTTGCTCTGCAAGCACAGAGGGATAGGGAGACGGGGAAGGGATGCTCCAGCTAGCAAGAAACAAAAAACAGATAGATAGACACAACTGAGGCCAAGCTTTGAAAGGACAAACCATAAAGGCTATGATGATGTCTTAGCCAGGAGGCACAGAAAAGTGTAACAGGAAGAAGCAATTAGGAGTGTTTGTCATAAGGAGCATTAGAAAAGAGAACAACCTTGACAAGCTAACATGTGGCATGTAGGCAACCTGTGGCTTGTTGTCATTGAAGGCAAGGGGCAAGAAGCACCATTTTAGAGAAACCCCAAGTTTTTCCCACTTCACTCCCTCAAGGCCCCATTTAAGTCACTGGAGAACACAGCAGCTCTGCACTCTGCAGTGCAGCATCTCTTCTCCTTCATGCTTATTTTGTTGGGTGGAAATACTCCAGCTTCTCACCAGAAGTAGGAGAGAGTCTGAGCACAAAGCACGTGCACTCCAACAGCACCAAGTGAGCAGTGCACTTTGCAGGTCACAGTCACAGATAGCAGTGAGGCTGAGAAGTATGCATCACATTTTGATGTCAGACACAGATAAATATTGTTCTCCTCTCAACAAGCAGGTTGAACTCAAAGGCTGGATGAGAATTAAGAGAGTGCAATATTCTGTTCCCTGAGTAGTGAAACAGAAGGTTGAACCTGTTCCCTTTATTAGTGGCAGTCAAGACTTCCTCTGCTTTCACCTGAAGAGTAACTATGCCCTCTGCATTCATTCCTGTCTTCCTTGGCAGAAGATTGGTGGGTTATTTCTCCAATCTAATTTTAAGGATCTTGTCCATGTATCCTTGCTGCCTATCACTAACCTGTTTACTTAATTTCCTTGGGTAAGATCCTAAACCTGCGTGGGACAAGTCTAGGCCTCGATGGTGAAGCTCAGCATCTCCGTGTGGCCATTAGCAGAGTTTTGTAGACTCCTCTGAAGGATCTCAGCTTTATCCACCAGAAATCTGGCTGTATGAATATGCTTCATCTTGCACTCCTGAAAAAAATCAATGCAAAAAGACTTAATTCTTAATTAAGTTGGTGTCTTAAAGAAGTTTTGAGGAAGTGATGAGAAAATGAACATGAGCTGGCTTCAGTGTGTGCTTGCAGCCCAGAAAGCCAACTGCATCCTGGGCTACATCAAAAGGAGCGTGACCAGCAGGTCAAAGGAGGTGATCCTGCCCCTCTAACTCTGCTCTCGTGAGACCTCACTTGGAGCATTGTGTGCAGTTCTGGTGTCCTCAGCATAGAAAGGACATGGAACTGTTGGAACAAGCCCAGAGGAGGCCACGAGGATGATCAGGGGACTGGAGCACCTCCTGTATGAAGACAGGCTGAGAAAGTTGGGTCTGTTCAGCCTGGAGAAGAGAAGGCTGTATGGAGACCTCATAGCAGCCTTCCAGTATCTGAAGGGGGCCTACAGGGATGCTGGAGTTTTCATTAGGGACTGTAGTGACAGGACAAGTTGTAACGGGTTCAAACTTTAACAGGGGAGGTTTAGATTGGATATAAAGAGGAAGTTGTTTACTGTGAAGGTGGTGAGGCACTGGAATGGGTTGCCCAGGGAGGTTGTGAATGCTCCATCCCTGTCAGTGTCCAAGGCCAGGTTAGACAGAGCCCTGAGTGACATGGTTTCATGTGAGGTGTCCCTGCCCATGTCAGGGGGGTTAGAACAGGATGACCTTAAAGTCCTTTGTAACCCTAGCTATTCTATGATTCTATGATTCTAACAACCCTGTTTTGGCTGTTGGAAACACCTAAGTCTACAGGAGATGTACCCGTCTCCCAGTGTCCTCTCAATAAGGAGCGCCAACAAGAGGAGAGACAAATTTAAACAAAATTTCTAGTAGCATTTAGAAATGTAATTACCTGGAATTTGTGAGGAACGTTTAGTTTTAGTTAAAAAAAAAAAAAGATATTCTCTGAAATACTGTTGAAAAGGTATAAAATGAGATTAATGGCAAAGTAAGTGCGTGTGTGTGGGGGGCGTGTGTATAAGCATGCCACAGAATTCTTTTATCTCATTGAAAGACATTTGATACTTATTAAAAGATTATTGCTTTAAGGCATATTTTGATTTTCTGCCTAAGACTGTGTGGAGAGTCTTGCTACTGAGATAATAACAAAGAAACCTTAAACATGAAAAAAATACCCACATGAAAGATAATATGTTCCTTATTAGTACTGGTATCATTTTCTGTGGGATTACTTCTCTCCAAATATAACAGAAGTTTAAAAGTAGAAGCCCATTTCCAGTAAAAAGAGACACCACACGGTAGTTTTGAGCTATTTTTTTGGTATTCAAAACTGGTGTTTGGAGCGTGTGTGATACTTCATTAAGCAATTATCAAGTGACTGTTTACTTCAAAAATGCATTTACAGTTTCAAGATCTATGCTAAGGAGAACACAATCAACCATACTGCATATATCAAGACATACAGAGGTAGACAAATCTATTAGACATGCCCCAACAATGCCTTTAAAACTTGAGAAAGCTACACTTCTCTCTGCTTGTAGATGAAAGTGTTTTGGGGAGCCGAAGAGCAATCATGTGCAATTTTAGAGTGATTGAAACCTTTTAGAAACTTGTATATGTATTTGATATATCATTTTTAATATATATATATATATTTGATGTGTGTGTGTTTTTATGTTGGTGTTGCTAGTTCCAATTTACAGCACCTTGCTTTCTGCCTTCAGACCTTGCAGAAAGCTGGAGCGTTGAACATAATGTGGGTAGAAGAATATTTCAATCAACACAAGAGCACAGCTGTAAATATAAACTCCTTTTAGCTGCAAAGCTGTTAGATTAGAGGAGTAATTTAATTTTTATTGGAGATAATTGCGGTCCATTTGAATTGATCTAGGTGAGGGAGATGATAACCTTCTTCAGGGGAAAGGAAAACAATTACAGTACATAAAGCTAAATAAACCACATGGAAGCAAAATACAATCCCAAATTTACAGACCTTTACTAGTGTACAATGTAATGAAGTTGAAATACCACATTAATAACGTACTGAGCAAGAAAACATATTAAATCCACACCCGATTAGTGAAACAGCACATACAGTTCATCTTCCTATGAAGATGTGCAAATGTATTATTTACTCAGAAGCAGTTACACATTAAGATTTAGATGAATATTTGCTGTGCTAAGACCTATACTTATTGCAACAACATCCGTCACTAGAATAACTGCGCTACCTGTATGAACATGCATATAGTCATTTGTATGAGCATCAATGAGCTGGTTATGGGGAACACATTTAGGAGAATACTATATAAATAAATACATAAAGCTGTGATTTTTTTCTCTCTCTTTTTTTTCCCCTCACAGAACAGAAAGGTTAAGGGATCACCAAGTGAGGCAAGAAGTTCTTGGCATTAGAAAGAGACTGCAGATCAAGAGAATATTATTTTAATAGCAAAATAAAATCTCTTTTACATTCAGTACTTCCTTTGTTTCATCCAGGACACTTGGTATTAGAAGAGGGACACAGCCCCAGGAATGTAGCAACCCAAACCCCATTAAACATGCATGGGGAAGATTTCCAGCCTGCTGTGCAGGGAGTTACATGCTCAGGCTCTGTTAACAACAGTAATTGCGCATATAATTTCCCGTGCGTTGCTGTGAAAATTCACCCTACAGACTTTAGCTCCATGTCAAGTAACTCAGCAGCCATTTATTATATTCCGAAGGCAGAAACCAGAACTTTGAAACTGCAGATGGAAGAAGTTGTCTTTGCTCCCCTCCTTTTCTCGCACTTTTCCCAGTCTCTATGAACCAAAGGGAACCTCTGAGGACCAGGTCCTCAGATGAAGGGGGAGTGCATCTCTTAAGGTTGCAGCATTTCCTGTGTCGTAATGGCTTCCCGTACCTGGTCTGGGCTCTGCAGCACTTATGTTTGGGTCAGTGAATGCCTGCTTGCAGATAGACCTCTCTGGACCCTGGTTTCACCCCTGCAGACCTTGCAGAGGCCTGGAGGAGGTAGTCCTTGTGTGAGTGGTCCGTAGAGGAAAGGTGCAGTTGTAGCATGGTGCAGGTTGCATACCCACAGGGGACAGAACAAGGGAGAACTGGAAGCTCCCACATGACAGAAACAAATAAGCTTGTCTAAAGTGACAGACTGCAGGTACTTCCTCAGCAGGTTTAAATCAGGCTATTAAATCACAGGTGGCTGACCTCAGAGAATGGGCTGGTGTTGAGGTCCTCCCAGGGATTCTGGATAAGAGATTCTGTTATCAAGACACAAGGTGCAAGTGAAGCTCTGAGAGGAAAAGTTTGGAGTAGGGAACACAGCTGAAAGTGCCCCAGTACCGAGCACAGCTATGAGGCTTGCCAAGCACCCACAGCTGCCCTGGAAAGCTCAGAGTTTTATGGGATTGGACCAATAGAGTAACCAAAAAAACCCCTTTCTGTCCTGGAAAAGCAGCAAAATGTCAAGCTGCCTTCCCTGGCAGACAAGCAATTAAAAGTTTGGCTCCATCTGCTCACAAAAGAGCAAAAGCAGAAAGCAAAATGAAGCCTAGATCTGAGGACACTGCAGAATCAGGGCAAGCTATGAAGATAATTTGCCATAGGGGACCACTGCTCTCTAGAAGATCTTACACTGAATTACACTGAATAAGACCACCCCCCAGCTCTATCTGGTCCTCCATACTTGGATACTAATTAAATAAGTACACAAATTAACCATCCTCATAAACGAGTATACATTCAAGCATCCAAACTACCAGTCTGACCATGGAACTAAAGAATCCCATCTTTTCCTTCAAGCTCCTCACCAAACTGCCCCCTCAGCTGCTCTCTTAGCACCAGAGGGAAGGGACGAGGGGGGGAAAGCAGAACAAACCCAAGATGGTCTTGGCACAGTGTGCCCACGAGGTTAGGCTGTGATCCACTAATGAATAAGGTTCTCCAGGGAACAATCCCACATCAGTAGGTGGAACGGCTAATCTAATAGGTTTCTTCCATATCTAAATTCTATAATGGTGTAACTTGCAGCAGGGAGCATGTGATCACTCTTTGAATAAGCAGTGGGAGGGGAAAGGCTATGTTTAATGGCCAGAATTAGTTTCCTTCCATTGGTTTCCCAAGCCATTGTGCAGAATACGCAGCCTAAGAGTAGTGAGAGACTTTTTTTTTCTTTCTTTTTCCTTTTTTTTTTTTTTATTTTGAAATGGGTACACATCAAACACACCCATCCCCCCGCCACAAGGAAATTCTCGCCACATGCTTCTGTCCTCCAGACTTACACAGCATTTTATTGTATGGAACACATCAAAAGGGTTTGGTTCCCTTGTAAAAGTTTTACAGGAAAATCATTGAAGAGAACTGTAACTTTTTTTTCATTATTTTTTTTTTTTTTTAAATTCAAAACTAGAATCCAATATTCTGGATTCCCACACTTTGGTGTGGACTCAGAGAGAGCTGCGCTTTTCTGTACAGTAGAGCAGAAATACAGACCCTGTATAATTAGAATTGCAGTCATGGCCTGTGGGATCTAGTGATTTGGACATATTTTATTTAACCAGCTTAGTAAAAGGTAATATTCAGCAGCTGTGATCTATAGCAGAATTACAATTTTCAGGGTCAAGGAGGGATTTTGATATTAGGAGGTTGGGCAGAATTGCTGTAAAATCTCATGAGCTGTCGTTAAAAATAAATGAGAAAATAGGTTATCCAAGAGTCATTGTAAGGGAAAAATCAATAGGCAGTGTCTATTCACTTGGGCTATCAAAATCCTTGAAATTTGAACAAAAGTTTCACGTTTAGTGTGCTGTAGGTTTTGAAATGTAAGTGGTGAATGCTCTGTGGGTACAAATTCATTGTGCTGTGCATTCAAACAAGGAGAAACCCTTCTGAAGTTCTGGAGTTCTCTATTAAGACAGTATAGTTCCTTCGTCACGAAGTCAGACATGTAAAACGGTTGCCAGTGAAACTTCAGAAGCAATTTTAGGTAACTGATGACAAACTCTCTCTTGGAAATAGATCACATTTCTTTATCTCACCTTGCTCCTCTGGGGCTTGTTCCCATCTCTGCCTCCCAGTGCATGCAGAAAGGGGCTGCAGTCCTGGAGCCCGGACAACTCTTTGCAAGTGCACTCGCCTGCTGCTAAACTGCAAACGATAGAGACTGGGAATGAGCATTATTGATAATTCGGAGCAGTACACATAATTGGTATGGAAAGGGCATATCATCCTCATTCAGAAACAATTAACTTCCCCCTCCAACACAGCAGTTCAAAGAAGCCTCAGCCTTTTAAATATGAATGAGTGTAACTTCAAAATATGCAACAATTAGCTGCTACACATACACATGGAGTAGGATTTTTTGGTTTTTGTTATTCTCGTGCCTACCAAATTTAAGTGTGTCGTGGATGCAGATGAGCGGGTGCACAAGTCACACGCGGACTCCTGCTGGAAGCATGGAGAGGAAAATTAAAGGTTCACACTGCTGTTGGATTGTACTATTTTATTTGAGCCACAGCCTGATGCAACCCAAAAGTCCAGTTAATTCTTGGCTCAGGACAGACAACTAAGACTTTACAGAGCATAAAAGAATTAGCAGAAAACACACATTGCGAACAGGCATCCGAAAAGAAAACCTTTCCCCAAAGCTCAACAACACCGCGGAACTCAACAGACTCTTCTGCAGAAGCCCGATGAAGATTTGTACATTGTTAATTCAATTGCAGAGGGTGCATGTTAAACAGAAAAGAACTGAGTTTGTCACTGTCATCTGAATCCATTCAGTCAGTGCAACAAAGGTATATTTAACTAAAATATGAAACAGACTTGCTAACACCACATTATTTTCTCAGGCTTACAAAGTTAAAAAAAAAAAGCAAACCTGAATATAAATGACTTTGAGCATTTTTTATGACACCCACAGCCTAAGTGATCCAGATAATGTAATCTAACCATCATTAGAAACCATGAAATTACAATTCCTCTGGGATGGATATTTATCTCTCTGTTACATACAGAAAGGCGATTAATTAGTAGCTCTTTCAGTGTTTAACATTACTGTGTACTGAGGCTGATTAAAATCTAACTATAGAACAGCTCTCATAGCTAACACGTAATCTGGGGAAAGTTTAGCTGGGGCATGAAGAAGCACCTTAAAAAGAAAAACTTAAAGTAAATGTACTCTTAGAAGTAGGTAGCTTCAAAGCCAAAACCCAGGCTTCCTTCTAATTTCTATTGAACACGGTAATGATGACAATTACTGAGATTTCAAAACCCTCAATAATAAAACCAACTAAACGCACGTCAAATATATTTGCAAAGTGGTAACATTCACATGATACCCATTTGTTTTCAAGGGATATATATACAGGGCAGCGTCATGAGGTGAATCACACAGCAGTGTCTTGAATGGCTTATTCTGAAATGTAAATGGAAGCGTTCGCTGGGGCATGTGTGTGTGTGTGTGTACCCTGTATGGACAGCACAGCGTCCACACGCTGTGTGGGCTACATTCATATTTCTGGTGTAATTTCACTGGCTCGTGTGGAATGCACCAAAGATGTGTCAATGTGTGTGTGTGCAGACAGTTTCCTCCAGGATCTCAAGTGGGACAAGAGGACATGGATAATTCCACCTTGGGAGGAATAAACAGAGACAACTTGAGTAGGTTTGATTTCCAGAGCGTTCCTTCTGTGAATAAAACTATTGGAGGAATTTCATGCAAGGGCAGATGAAATATCGGAAAAATCCCAAATCACTACTTGTTATTTTGAAAATAATTCCCTATTTCGGCACCACTGTACCAAGGTATGTGCAGTTTTTTAGGTTGAAAAGAGGAAAGAAACTTTAAAAGTAAATATGAACAGCTCAGCAAAAAGACCAAGGTAACCCTGGTTGTATTTCATTTTGGAAAGTATCTACTGAGACCACAAATCAGTACTGGACATAGATCGTATTTTAGTGAGGATACACACAAAGAAATTAGAAGTAATCTTAAAATGAAACATAAGAAAAGAACATTATAGCATCCCTACAGCCCCCCAGTACAGGTCCCAGAGAACTGAGCCACTGATTCCTAATCCTCTCCATTGTGTCGAGTATTGTGTAGATGCTGCTCTCTTCTGGCTGTCTACACAAATTTTAATATGCAAAATGTTAATAAAAAGTGAAATAAAAGGCTGGGAAAAATCAAACATGGCCTCAATGTGCTGATGGTAAATGGAGGCACCTCTATGGAGGCCTCACTATGGAGAGCTGTTTTGTAGTGTTGCTCCAACACCACACTGACAAGGAGCTCCTCCAAAATTCCCTTCCTATCTGAATACTTCAATCAGACTTCATATTTGGAGGCAAGGAGAGGGCACACTCTTATTTTTCACACTGGAGATGGCCAGCACTATCTATTGCAGTGAGAAGATTAAAAAAACCCAAAATAACCAGGAACCAAAAAACTTTTAAACTCTGAAGTGATCATTGCATCAGGACTAGGATCTTTGAGCCTACCCAGCACAACCAAGCCACCCAGCCAAGTGTACCATCAGTCACACCTCCAGCTGCTTCAGAGAGAGCAGAGGAGGAGCAAGATGCTTTTGAATAGATTGGAGATAGGAAACACAAAGTCACCACAGCACCCTATTGCTCCACTGTGGGATGCAAGAGGGTAGGACATTATTGGAGTCCAAAGTGACCCCAAGATGGTTTCACTGTGGACAAATCTTATGATGGGGTTACAGTGTTGGTGGATAAGTGAAGCACAACTGATGTCACTTACCTGGACTTGTGCAAAGCATTTGTCACTGTCAAGCATGATATCCTTGTCTCTAAGCTGGAGAGATATGGATTGATGGATAGACCAGTTGGTGGATAAGGAACTGCCTGGATGGTCGCACTCAAAGAGTTGTGGGCAATGGCTTGAAGTTCAAATGAAGATCAGTGATGAGTGGTGCTCATCAGGGGTCAGTGTTGGGACCTATCCTGTTCAACATCTTTGTTGGCAACATGAACAGTGGGATTGAGTGCACCCTCAGCAAGTTTGCTGTGTGGTGTGATCCACATGCTGGAGGGAAGGGATGCCACCCAGAGGGATCTTGACCCCATCCCTGGCAGTGTTCAAGGCCAGGCTGGACAGGGCTTTGAGCAACCTGCTCTAGTGGAAGGTGTCCCTGCCCATGGCAGGGGTTGGAACTGGATGAGCTTTAAGGTCCCTTCCAACCGAAACCAGTCTATGATTTTATGATTCTTTGACTTCTTTCCACCCACTAGCTCCACTGTAGGTCTACACCACATATGTATCCTTGTCAGGCTTCCTAACTACCCTTTCAGACATAATGGCCCTGTTGGGTAATTCTGTGCTTCAGAAGAGGTGCTACACTTACTGCTCCATCCATCTCATCTGCCCCTTTGGTAACATCATGAACTACTACCTGGAAAAAAGCTGTTCCAAGGCCAGGAGCCTGAGATCCTGTGGGGCAGTACAAGTTCAGATTGCCCATAGACACCCAAGTCACCTGCCTTGAATATCTTCAGGTTAGCACAGACACTGCATGCAAGCTAAAATATCTCATCCTAGAAACAGAGGAAATCAACCAACACAGACTTAAACCCATGCTAATTTGTTGTCCTTCCTAAGGTTTCTTCTTACAAGATAACCTAATTTCTAACCCAAGGGACATGTGGCTATATTTGATGTCAGTGAAGCCCCAGTGATCACCCAGCCAGGGCACAGGGCTTTGGCTGAAGCATTATGAAAGTAAGAAGCATTTTCCCTGGTGAGAAGCTAACTGCTCTTGGTGGAAGAGGACATGAGTTCTGCTGCCATACATTTACATGGCACGGGTTTGCTTCTGCTGCGGGAAGGAGAGGACACACAGGCGTCCCCGTTGTGTCTGCGGGACTCACAGGGATATCTGTTACAATTTATTAAGTAGTGCTTTAAGAAGTTACAATAATAACATTTCAACAGAGTTTCCAGAGGGAGTCTCAGGAACTACAGGAAAAGCCGACAAGTTTCAATCCATTTATCAAAGCACTTCAAGACAGATGAAACAGCAGAGCTGCTCAGTGAGGAATGTCTCCCTTTCTGGGTGTCCAGAGCATTTCAGTAAATAAAAAGCTCTTTAAAAATAAGTCAATACAATGGAATCCCTTTTGCCTTTTGCCAGCACTTGTATTACACTTACATCCAAATGACCCTCCTACCTATAATACTGCAGCATTTCCATACACATCAAATGGGTGCTTTTCACTTACATAATACGTTTAATCCACGGATTACAGAGCACATAGCAAATTAGACATTACAACACCTCGCGAGGTAGGTCAGCATTATTGAAGTTGCAGTGGGTAAACTGAGGCGCAGGCTAACTTTATGACTTGCCTGTGGTCTCGCAGCAATCAGCGGAAAAGTCATTAAGACGCTCTTCAGAAGAACAGCAGACACATCTGCACATACTTGTATAGGTAAAATAGGCTAATCCACATTTTCAAAAGCAACTTCAGCTACCCATCCAGAGATACTTAGGTCCTGATTTTATGGGAGCAGGAGAACAAAAGGAAAATAGAAGAAGATAAAAAGAAGAGAAAGTAAATATTTGCTGTTAGAAATAACTTTTTTGCCTGCATGCCAAGTTGTGTACACAAAACAAGAGGCATCCACAGCTGAAGGACACTTTGGATGCTGGTCTCCAATAATTCGATTTTCCGAGTAAAGATTTTTCTGGAGCTGCAACAGGGGTTTTGTTTGGGTTTTGTTCAATAACGTCAGTTTATATTTAGCTTTCATATAACAGGTAGAGAGGAAAAAAAATCTTTGGTTAAGGTCTTTGAGCCAAGCATCTAGGATAAAATTTTCAAAAGCACTCAACAGTGGCTTTTGAAAGCAGAATTAGGCTAGTTGCTGAGACAAGCTTTGAAAGCTACCCCCTGCCTCCTTTAGCATTTTAACTGAGAGCTGATTCCCTCTGTTATGGTACTGTTCTATGTTCTAGTCTCCCCATCTCATGGCCTTCACCAGTATTGCTAAGTCAAGGTGGATTTTAAACCAGGAAAATAAGCAGGAGACTGGGTGATGTGGGAGCTTGTGGTCATGACCTTCCCAGCATGTCTGCCGCCCGAGAGTGGTGTAGCTGGACACAGGGATGCTCCCTGGGTGGCTCCAACTTTCCAGCCAGCCTTTGTTCTCTTTGTGGGAGCACTGGCTAATAGAGGTGTACACCCTCCACCTGATGGTTAGGTGAGGCTGTAATTACCTCAGTAATAAAGGTCGGATTCTGTCCTGCTCTGCACCTCTTTGGCTGGTCAGGAATACTCGTCTAAAGTGGGTGCAAAATGCTACCAGATCAGAAAGATGACATTTTACATCAATGGAAATGACCAGGTGTAAGGAATAAAGGCCTACATTAACAATGCTCTCAACTCTGTTGTCCTTTAATTAAGTAGTTCCTCCGGCAATGACACTAATGAGGCCTTGTTTCCGCAGGGTTGGATTCTCTAGTATCTAAATGGGATGTGAGCTTTTCCTAGGGAGTGAGGCATTTATAATTTCTCCCTCGCAGATAGTGTCCAATTTGGGTGGATGTCACGCTGCAACCTCTCTCTTGGTGGGGATGCCAGTGGGACTTCTCTCGGCTGCTCATTTTCCTGAAACCTACAGGAATTTTTGAGAGCTCTCCTCTTCTATTCAATTTGGCTGATTTTGGTCAAAGGGCTCAAAGTTAGCAGGGGATAGGAAGACAAATGCATCAAATGAGACAGTACAAAGTCATAAACCTGCTTCTTCTACGAAGGCTAAATATTGCTTTACTTACAAGTAAGTTTCTCTAGTTGTGCAGTAAACTCATAGGGTATTTTTGTGTTGCTTCAATAGGCATAGCTGGCTGCAGCTCCTGCAAGCAGTACCAGTAAAGGGAGTAGGTACAAATGAGTTACTTAGCTGGTGCAGAATAGAATTGGAAAGTTCATTAAATCCACAGACGCAGCAGTCATGTTCACTGGGGACAGTGATGACTGGACAAGGTCATGGGTCTGAGTGGGGAAAGCAACTGAACAAAGAAGCAGCAAGAGAAGGTTTTCTTTGGATTTGGCCCAGGACAGCAGTGACAACATGGCAGCCAGCAGGATGCATGCATCATAAAGCTGGTAATGCAAGCTTGGCATTATTATTGACCTCTCTGGCCACAAGACTGCAGGGACAGCCCCTTTTTCTGTGCAGTTTTCAATGGCTTAGAACTGCTTAAGGCCCTTTAAAATACATAAAACTTCCCCTTTCTAATACTGTTTTCTGGCAGGACAGACATCCAGCTAATGCTTTTACTTCATGTGCTCCCAAATGCCCC